>NC_056731.1:717959379-718032965 GCF_019279795.1 Protopterus annectens
ATATATATATATATATATATACATGTGTGTGTGTGTATGTGTGTGTGTTTTCTGTCTGTGTATACAGATACATATATATCTATATAAAATTATGTCCATTTTAGCATTTTAGTTGAGTATTGCTTTGGCCAATAAACAGATGAGCAAGATTGACAGTTTTCATGATTGGGGAATATGCTTTTTGCCCCGGAATTGTACAATATCTGAGTTTACTTATATATATATATATATATATATATATATATATATATATATATATATATATATATATTAGCAGGGGCTGTGGGGGTTGCAGGGGGTCTTGTCCCCCTAAAAAAAGCAACAATGTTTTACTGTTTGCATGCTTTGAGGTTATTCTCAGGGCCTGTGAGTTGAGCTATCAATGTTGTGAATGTGGATTTTTACATATTGTCATTCGTGATGTCGACATTTAATTTGATTTGTTTTTGGTGTATTCCAGTGAGCACGCACACACACATGCACATACATATATATCTATCTGTCTGTATAACTATCTATATAGCTCTCCTCTCTATAACTGAATGTTCTTAATGTCGAGTTTAAAAAATGGCATTAAGAAGTTCAAACACACAACACATTGATCATCCTAAATATTGAAGGTAAAAGAGATCGAGAAAGGAAAAGTATTTCCTCTTCCAGTCATCACACTAACACCCTCCCCCAAAAAAGAATTCTGAGTAGTGGCAGTGCTGATCAAGTGAGTTCGATCATATGAAACTTGACTATTTCAAAAGTTGATATTTTAACATAGACTCATTTCTTGAGCACCTCAGGTCATTCACTACTACATGAGCTACCAACAGGTCATGGCCACATTTGTCTTGTGTGGTCCTCATGACAGCATAGATCCTGGAAACAGAAAGGTAGCTAACGACTATCCTGTTTAATTCAGCTATTGAGTATAGAGGCAGTGTTTGTGATGGTGGTAACACCAATTACTAGGACATTTCTACTTGGACACACAGACTTAGTGGTAGTGAAATGTTTGTGGTCTGCACCTGTTTGCTGACTAAGATATGTGAGTATGGTGGAGTGGTGCTGTGGATTGCTGCCAACGCCCTTTAGTCCCGATTCTTGGACGATCAGGGAGTAATTTATTTACAGTGTGTGATAGTTCAGTGTGATTTAGTAGAAGTATGGAAATGAGTTTATGTGTTGTATTCCAGCCATCTATGTAAGTAAGAGGGTGGTCCTCAGGTTATGTACATAATTCACACAGTATTACAAATAATAAACTAAAAAAATCAGCACAGGCAGAAAATCTTAGAAGATACACAGATGCATGCAAAAGAAAAGTACAAAACAAGCAATTTATTGATGATCCAAAAAAAGCTTTAGAGAGAATTGGGAAACAAAGCTAAAGGAATTGAAAACACCACCAAAAAAACAAGAAATAGATACATTTTGCAGAAATATCTATGAAGACACTGTGGAATATAACAAAGATGCTAAATAGATAGAAAAAGTAAAGGAAAGAATAAGAAGTTCAAATGTACAGGAAATGCAATGGGATGAAGTAACAGCCAGAGAGATTGAAACAAAGTTAAGAAAAGCTCCTAATTAGAAAACCCCAGGCCAAGATGCAGTACCTAACTTCTGGCTAAAAGTATTAACATCTTTACATGATAATTTAGCCACGGGTAAGAACTATTTATATGTGCACTCCAAACAGACACCAGCCTGGCTAACAACAGGAAAAATAATACTCCTACTTAAGAGCGAACCTGCAAACCATCCTAAAAAGTATAGACCAATAACGTGCCTGCTGACGACATATAAACTATACGCTGGAATTGAAGCTGACAGTTTATTGACATTTAGAAGAAAATTCAATCATGGCAATTGAACAAAAAGGTAATAAAAGAAAGTCATATGGAACAAAGGCTCATTTGCTGTTAAATAAAGTCATAATGTAGAACTGCAAAAATGGGGAAGAATATAAGTATGGCATGGACAGACTACAACAAAGCATTTGATAGTATCCCACATTCATTGATAAAAGTGCTTAAAATGTATAAGATACACTTTTTACTGACCATGAAACAGTGGCAAGCTACTTTACAGTTAAGCCTTAATAAAGGGCAAATTATTATTCCAGGGATAAAAATTCAAAAGGGGATATTCCAAAGTGACTCTCTGCCTTGCCCTTAACCCATTAAGCTGTCTACTTAACAGATTAGGTCATGGCTTTAATTTGGCTCCCAGAAAACAACAAAGTATAAGGATTTCTCATCTTTTTTTCTGTAGAAGATTTAAAACTGTATAGTTCATCAGATGAGGAACTGAAAGCACAACTGCAAGTAATCAAAACATTTTCAGATGATATAAGAATGTCATTTGGTCTTCATAAATGTACAAAAGCAACCTTTAAAGCAGGAAAACTGCAGCACTTTCAGGATAAGAATGTGATATAAAAGAACTTCAGCAAGAGGGAGTGTATAACTATTTGGGAATTGATGAAGGATCAACAATAAAACATGAACAAATGTGAATAAAGCTTAGTAAGGAATATATTAGAAGACTTAATACAAAAAACAGCATTGACATCTAGGAGCAAAGTCCAAGCTATAAACCAGTTTGCTCTTCCTGTCCTAACTTACAGTTTTGGAGCGACTGACTGGCCCCAAAAGGTGTTGGACAGGTTAGACAGGAAAACAAGAAGGAGGCTTCATGCTCATCAACTGATTTATAAATCAGTGCATACCAAGATTATATATTCCCCATTTTGAAGGAGGTATGGGCCTCCTCAAAATAGATTGCATGTATAGATCTGCAGTCCTGAGACTGCATACATATCTGCTGACCTCACAACACCTGAACGTAGTGAAAGTTTTGAAACATGAGCAGAATAAGTCTAAGATGACTCCCCTGCTTAGTTTAGCAGAAGCATATGTCAAGCAGGAATGGAAATCAAACCAGAAGTAAAATAAAATCAGGCAGCAACTGAATGTACCAAAAAAAAATAAATAAAAGAAAGAATATAAGGTGATAGATCATATAAGAAGGTAAGAATTATGGAAAATGCATAAATATAGTTGCAAGTATAGAAAATGATTGGGACAACCTCATGTTGATCAGGATCGGGTGCAGGAATGATTAAGGAGAGGTGAATTTAAACCAAAAGATGAAATGTTAATATTGGTGGCCCAGGATAGTGGACTATGTACACGTTGGTTTACAAAGTCCATTGAACGTGGGAGAAGCAGACAAATGTAGGTTTTGTAAAACAGAATTGGAAACAGTTACACATCTTGTTGCTGGTTGTGATATACGGATGGCAGAAGGACTGTTTACTGAAAGGCATAATAACGTGGCAAGACTGTTGCACCGGGGATTGTGCAAATATTATAATACTGCAGTAGCTGAAAAACACGGGAAACATGAGCCACATAGCATCACAGAAAATGATGAAGTTTATATCACATTGGATCATCCATTACCAGCAGTTCAAAAAATAGATGCAAGAAAACCAGATATAGTGGTCCAAGAAAAGAATACAAAAGTAGAACTGAACATTGAAATCACCACACCAAGTGACTACAATGTCCTGCATACAGAGAGACACAAAATTATAAATTACCAGGATTTGCAGGCAGAAACATCGGCAATGCAGAAGATGGATACCCAGACAGTTCTAGTAGTAGTAGTAGTAGTAGGAGCAACTTGTCTTATAAAAATGAATTTAAAATTGTACTTAGATATGCTACCAATACATATAACTGTGTACAAATTACAGAGGGAGTCATTACTGGGCACACTGCGGGTGCTGCAATGAGCACTTCTGGCTGACACGAAAGGTTGAAACAATACTAATTTCATGAACTTTAACCATTCCTGTCATGGTATTAGAAACCCAAAAGATTTGCAGAAATTAAAAAAATAGGAGTAGGGTTTGCATTCTCTAAGAGCATGAGGGTGACCAGTTGCCTTCTGCTGGAAAAAAAAAGACTATTGCATATACCCATTGCAGTTTTTGTGTGAAAAGAAGCTGGTATACTGTGACAGATGATGGGTAACATAATATTTGCTACTGATATGGAGTATGTATGAAAGTAAACTGTGAATTTTGTAATGGAAAGGGACATAGTAAAAGATAATTCATAGTCAACTTTGCCCATTTAGGGGTATCAGAGCAGTATAGGATGAACAATTTAAATATGAGTGACTTAGTGGCGAAACATAATTAAGATAACTGAGTTACACTACATGGATTCATAGATAATTACTAGGCTCCTAGGGGACCTTTTTAAACCCAGCTATGATTCCCACATGTATCTGACAAGTTTTACTACCCTAAGGATATTTTATGGGGTATATGTAGACCTGGGTATGAGTGGTCAAGCATTTGTAGACTGCCACTGTCTACCAGAGACATAGGTGCCAGACCAGGGGTACATTTCTGATTCCCCATCCACTGGTCCAAGCTATGCTTGAATTGTGTTAAGGAAATCTCTGATTCACATGTACAGGAAGCCTGTCCAGTGAAGGGGTAGTCTCCATGACTCATGCTTACCTCACCAACATATCCTACTTATGTTGCAGATAAGTTTTAGGTCTCTAGATTGCTTCATTCTGGTGCTATTTGTTTTGCAGATGTGCATCAAGTCCATCATAGTAGGATCAGACCAGGCATAGATCGCCTCTCAGCAATCTGTGAGAGACTGAGTACAGGGATCATGTTTTGAGGTGATCCATACAGGTCAAGTTGCTAAGGCCATATATTCTTTTTGTTAGAAACTTCTGTGGACACTCCATTTTTGCTTATGTCTGGTCTGGTACATACCAAAGGGGCTGTTGTACTCAATGATTGGTCTGGTAAGGACTGAGTACAGTGGAGCAATGATATCCTTGGTCCTTGGTGCCATACCTTTGCTTGTAATTTGTGCATTACAGCATGACTTCCTTACTATTGACACATGATGGTCAAAGGCCAGGTTACTGTCTAAATGTGCTCCAAATCCCTGACCACTGGGTCTACTCTTAGGGGAGTATTATCAATGTAGTAGTTTCCAGAGGTAGCTATATTCCCAAAAGATAATATGCATTTCTTAGCATTGATTTTCAGTCTGTTGCTCTGGTACCCATTATTAGTGTCTGCAAGGCCTTCATGGAGCGTATTTATGTCACTGGGGGGTTCTATGACTGTTTTGCAACTGTCAGCAAACCTGGTCAGTCAGAGGCCCTTGATGTTGGTCTTGACTTCAAAGAAGTACGTGCTAAAAAGAAGCTGGCCCCTGTATCAAGCCTTGAGGGACTCCACTAAAGGCTGGACTCTTTGTGGAGGTAGATTACCCTATCCCAACTTCTTAGGTCCCATCTGTGAGCCAGCTGGCTAGTCAATGGATGACTAGGTGATTTATAACTAATATTTTGAGTTTATCTACAGTGTCTGAGTGGGATATTGTAGAAAATGTTTTGGTCATGTCAAGGTTCTGCTTTGCAGTTGTCTATTGCTTTGTTGACCTTCTTGAAGAGGTCCACCAGGTTAAATAAGCATAACTTGCTCTTGACAAAACTAAACTGGTCTGGATCCAGTGTCTGGAGGTTTCTTATGTTATTGTTTAGTGTTTCCATGATAATTCTTTAATGGCTTTACATATGTGACTAGTTAGACTTATTGATCTGTAATTACCTAGGTCTGTAGATGGCCCAACCTTATGCAGAGGGATGACATGTACAGTCCTACATTCACTTAGCATGAAACCTGTCTGAAGGTTGTGGTTAAATAGTGATTCTAGTGACCCTGGTAGGTCATTTCATGCTATTAAGGAGACACCCCAGGATATTATCAGGGCCTGTTGATGCAGTGTTGCATGTTTATGATGACAAGGTCAAGGATATTAGTGGCCGTAATGGACATATGGACTAGAAGTCATGGGTTGTTTGTGTTTATAAAGCCCACAGAGCCTGTATGGATGGGGTCATGTATGATTCTCAATTTATTGTGGGGTAGTTGAAGTTGCCCATGAATATGGTGTTAGGTTGAATGGAGACTGTCTGCCTTACATTTGAGTGTATATTATGGGTTTCATAGGTAAAGGATATAGTATGGAACTTTATCTATTGTAATTAGACATGAAGAAGCTCAAGAGTGTTACACTGCTTGACTGACCTTGAGGTGTGTTTGCTTTTGATGTAAATTGAAACACCTCCACCTTTTGTCCCTTCCTATGCAGTAGCTGGTCTACATCTGTAGAAGGCATTTACCCCTTCACTTCTGGGGTGTTCTTGGTGACTGTAAACCATGTCTGAGTAACTGCATTCTCCAGGGTGGGAAAGCTTCCAAGAATTGGAGATTCTTGTTTGGGTACTGAGGTGTAACACCTTTAGATTTCTTGGGGTAGGTTTGCTATGTTGGAAGGTTTATCAGGTTGCCAATGCCTAAAAAGGTACTATGGGAGTGGACATAGCTTCAGCCAAAATTAGAAAGCCTAGAGGGGGACATGTGCAGACCGTCCCTGTCAAAGCAGCATGGTCTGTCAACCATAAACTTTCGTGTACTGACAAATATAGTACCCCCTTAAATGACACCAAATACAAAGCCAATTTGTAAAGTCAGTAATCTTCTGTTCATACTGTGGCATCATCTTTGGAGACAATAGAATGCTTCTCAATGCTAGGCTCATGCTGGCCTGGGACACAAAGTCCAAATGGCCATCATATCTCTCTTCATGTAGTCCAGGGAGATACTTTTCAGGTCATTTACACCCACATAGACCATGACTGAGTCACACTGGTACTTGTGGTTCAGAGAGTTCATATCCATGGTTACAGATCCTTATAATGTGATCTACAAAGGCATGGTAAAAGTGGGGTTTACAGCTGGCAAGTTTGGGTTCTGTACGAGTATAGACTATGATCAAGACTATGTAAGACTAAACTTTGTTCCTTCTTTCACCAAAACCAAAAGAGAGCACTTGTCCAAAGCTACTTCCCAAGAAATACTATTATCCCAGATGTTTACAGGTTCAAGGCACTTGGTATAGTCTTCTCTTGGTAGATACCTCAGATAGAACCTACAGCAGTTAGGGACACAACAGAAAGCCAAGCTGCAGAAAGGCCCAGAAGCAGTTCTTTTTCTAAACACCTTTATTTAATTATCACTTTAGGCACAGGCAAACATACATTAACAGAAAAGAAAACAAACCATATTAATGCTTTTTCCATTTACATACATTATACATCTCATATCCTTTCTTTATTTGTAATTGTTTTCAGTCCAACAGTACATACTTTGCTGAATTCCTGTCTTCCCTTAACCTTCACTCCTCCATCTCCTGAACATTATTCTACAAGCATTGTTCCCACAAATTTCATTCATTTCTATATAATTTGCACCTTCACTTTTCTAAAGATCCCTCTTTCAGTTACTTTACCTCTTTATAATACTGAAAACTTTAAATGCAGTTGGCTTAGACTTTGATTTCCATTTTCTTGTAACTGTTTTTTTGGCAGCCAACAGAATTAAACTTTGTAAGGCCTTACTACAGTATGCCAAGACAATTTAGATCCTGTGTCGCCTACTCAGAAGAATCATTTACTTAGTTATAGCCATTTTCTCAATCAATATGTCTGACAGAGTACTCTGTAGGGAATTTTTTTTTAAATCTGGCAATTCACTGCACTCCCAAAACATATATTCCTAATTACCTATTTCATCCCCATCACAGCTCCAAAATTTGCCATTTTCCTGAGGAAAATACTTTGAAGTCTGCTTGGGGTATAACAATACCTATGCAAACAATTGCAAGTAAACATCCTAAACCTTCTGGACTTTGTGTGCATACTTCAGAGCCACATATATGTCCTCCCATTGTTCACTTGTAAATTGCTTTTCCAGTCTCTCTTCCTAATCTTTTCTGACTTCCTCTGATTGATTCTTATAGTTATTACGCAATATTTTAAGTGCCCTACTATTTAGCCCTTTTTAACAACAGCACCTGTTCTAGATTCAACAAAAAAATTCTAAGAGAGCAGGTCTTTCACATAAGAATTCCCTGTCCCTTTCTCTTTGCCTGTGATGATGTGAGATGTTGCCAGCTATGGAGAAGTAGGGCAGTCGATGTGCAACATATGTCAACATATCAGCATAGCTAGCTGGAATTTTGTAAAGAATTATATGTCATTTGTATATCAAACTGATTTGTACAGATACTTGTGTTGACAAATGTATTTGTAAAGCTGCTTGTGTTAAAAAATATGCCAACAGTGGGCCCTGTCTGTATTATAACTGACTAAAATGTATATATTTAACAGAGGATACTGGGAGAGAAGAGGTTAATCTCAGTCCAGCTAACACTGAAAAATAGTAAGAAATTAAATTACTTAATTTAGGCCATAAAGATTGTACCTTATAGTTCTGACTGAAGCCAGAGACATAATGTCTGTGCCAGGGAATGGTTTATTAGCTCTTTCAGGAATAGTCAAAGTGTTTTATGGTTTTATAGTTTCCAGATGCTATAACACATCTCAGCAGAGCTCTGTTTGTATGGTGACACACGTGTGCTAAATTTTGGTTCAGTTTCTAACAATGGGGGTAGCGTAGGAACCAAAAGTCAGATGACCAGATGTATGTGATATTTTGTAATCTAGGACAAAAATTATGTTTTAATACTATATGAGACTGAAGTCTAATGGCAGTCTGTTTTTGGAACCTGACAAAGAAGGACTCCTCACCTCCTCAATCTTGCCTTGCTCTAGTAAGTGACCAGGGAATAGTAATTCTTTAGGTCAGTCAGGAAAATATAGTGAGGTTAGTTAAGTACTGTTTTTCTGTATCTGTGTGAATCTATTCATCTGTGTTAGTTTTAATATTTCATGTGATTGGAACTCTAGTGTTTATTGTAAATAGATATTTATCATTTTCATGTTATTTTATTATTTACTATTAAATATATTTAAACGTTTCATTGTAGCTGGCTTTCAGATAATATTTTAACCTTTGGGAGTACTTTTATCTGTTTGGTGGTTCTGTGGTCACTCCTGAAAGCCTTACTGCATTTGTCATACACTATCATTTGTATTAGTATTAATTTCAATTATTATAACTGGGTACTCTTGTAAGAGCCTTAGTTTAGCTGGCTTTGGAGTGTCTGGTATCAGCGCAACTATATTATAGTCTGGGCAGAAGGAGGTATAGCTAATAATTCTGTGCCAGCCTTTTCCAGGTGTGTGTGTGTGTGTGTGTGTGTGTGTGTGTGTGTGTGTGTGTGTGTGTGTGTGTGTGTGTGTGTGTGTGTGTGTGTGTGTGTCAGCTGCTTGGACCAAGGACACAAAACTCTAGTTTCACAGAGAGGGTGCTGGATGACTTGACTTGGACACTTGGCTGTGGACTCAGCACTACAGCTGTGCCAGTGGGAAGTCTCACTGGGGCCCGGGAGAGAGAGAGAGAGAGAGAGAAATCAAGACCCCAGACTGAGTGTGTTTCCTGTGTGCTCTTAAGAGAAATTGTGCTTGATGTAGAGAGCTGCATCTAGAAATAATGTGTGTGTCTATTTTTGTTTCAAGTGAACGTCCCTGTCCAATGTCAGGGGTGAGTGAGGATTCAGGCTCCTTGGTTACTGGTGCAGAGAGGGAACATAACATTGCCTATACACTGATTTCAATCTCTGGACTGCAATCTAAATGTCTTCTTGGCCTTATCCCACTCTGTTAACTTCCCATCTCTAATTATTTACCCATAATGTCTTGACTCCTTTGTCAGTTTTTTCCAGTAAATTCCAGCCTGCTCTTGCCTATTTTCTGCACCCCTACTTGCAGTCATCCCCAATGGCAAAATCTCCTTTCTCCATTCTTGGTCGGCTTAGTTCTTAGAATATTTTTTGCTACTTTATGACCATAATATTCTGTATGGTTGTAATTATTCTCCTTAAGGATTTGCATGCAAAATCCTGTTCTGTCTGTATTTCTTCAACTTCTTCACAATTCATCATCATCTCTTTCCATTTTGAATTATAATCTTCTTGTGTTATGTATACAAGTCTTAACAGTGTAGCTCTAAAATATCCCTTAAAATCAGATAATTCTAACACACCTTGCTCTATTGGAAGGACCTACCTATCACACATCTTTTGCCCTGTTCACTTTCCAGTTAAGTTCCTTCAACTCTTTATTAACTATTATCCACATCTTCTCTTGTTGATAAAAATATGACTGATTAGGATGTAAAACTAAAGGTACTAAAACATTTTCACTGCTTGTATCTTCCTATCCATGTCTATAAATAAGATCTTCCAGTTTCTTAGATTTTGTATTATCTTTTGTCTAGTCTCTTTCCACATATCCTTAACTTCCATAACATAAATTTATTTAATTCATATTTCTAAATAACTCATCTTACTGTGTCCAAATAAATATGGGTATTGCTGAACAAAAATCATATGTGGGTACATAATCTACAGCTATAACCTGTATTTTACCTTTGTTAATTGTATAACCCAAAAGTCTTGAAACTGTCTCAAAATGTTCTACATCACTGAGATGGCCTTTTCTGGATTTATCAGGTACAAAATAATATCATCTGCAAATAAGGAAAACTTTTCTTGATTACCATACCAATTATATCCTTGCATTTCTGAGTCCCTTATTTTCTTTGCCAATGGCTCTAAATATAAAACAAATAACATAGGAGAAAGAAGACACCCAAGCCTGCTTCATCTGTTCAGACATAACTTATGATGGAGGAGCCATCCCACTTTAATTCTTGCCAACGATCCTTCATATATTCTCCTAATTAAACTTATTATTTTATCAGGGAATGCAAATGCTTCCATTGCCTACTCATAAAATCCTAGCTTACTCTGTCAAATGCTTCCTCTGCATCAACATTAACCAATAACAGCAGTATTTTCTTACATTCTGCTTCACTCTGAATCATCATTGTTCTATTAATGTTGTCAAATGTTTGCCTAACCTCCACAAAGCCACATTGATATGTATCTATCAATTATGGGGCACATTTGCCATTCTTTTGGCTAGTATAGAAATAAAAAATATATAATAATATTTTACAATTGAAGTGGGTCTGTATGAAGTTTGGTGTGATGGGTCTTTACAGTCTCTAGATAATACAGCCACCTCGGCTTTTTTCCAAAATGTTGGTGCTTCCTATGCTTTTAAAATACTGTTAAACAACATTTTTGAGATCTTCATAACTTTCTTCCCTCCTAGCTTTCAAACTTCCAGACTTTCACAGGAATACCATCTGTTCCTGGAGACTTTCCTGAATATTGCTTATACATCACTATTTTTATCCCATCTCTGCTTATCTTAACTGTTAGTTGTTGAGCCTCATCTACCTCTAACCTTGGCATAATAAAGTCTTTCACAAATATTTCCATTTGTGCTTTCTTGATTTCCATATTTTTCTGCTTTATACACATTTCTACACAATTTCTGAAATATCTCTAATACCTCTACAGGATCTCTGGTTATTGTCCTTGTTATAGTCTCCTTAAGATTGGTGACAAACTCTTTCTACTATCTCTTGTCTAAATCATTGTGCTAACATTTTTTTGTGTTCTGGAGTTATCAAAATTAGTTGCTTAACAGCAAATTTTCTAAACTCATGCATATTAACCAGAAACTCCCGTATTTTCTGTCTAGCACTCTGCATTTGCCCCTCTTCTTGTTCTGTGAAATTTCCCTTATTCTACAATACATTAATCTTTTTTTAGCCCTTCTAATTAATTCCTTTTACTTGTTAACCATATTTATTTTCCTTTTATTTCAACCCTAGTCTTAAACTCTTATTTTCATTTTAGCCCACTCACTAGCTATAACATCTGAAGAAATTTCTATCTTCCAGAATAACTGCAGAATAATTTCTACTACCAATTCCATAAATTCCTCTCTTTTTATCAGGTAAGTGGGAAAGCACCAGTTTCTCATTTTTCTTCATTACCCTGCATTTTTGCCTTAATTTTTTATTGGTGCATGATGTGAGATAGTTCTTGGATGTGTGTCAAAGCTTTCAGTTAAATGCATATTTTTTTGTGAAATATAATTTCTATTTATTCTTGCCCTGTTATAACTTCAGTAATAATGTTGAAAATTCTGTCCAAGTTCCTGCTAATGAAGTCACATCTTCCATACCAAATATTTTCATAAATTTCTTTAAAAATCTACCCTCTTTTGTTACATTTTCCCTAGTCCCCATGCTATATCGTCACTATTGCAAATTAAGTTTCAGTCCCCATATATAAGTAATATTTGCTGCTGGAAGCTGACCATTTTTCCAAAATTTTTCTTAAGCTCCATAATAGCAGTTTTTGGTAGAAGATAAAAATATGTCAGCATAATTGTCCATCCTTGTCAATACCCCCCTTTACTACCACAGATTTACCATTATTGTTTTTCTCATTCCCCCTCTTCTGTCACTATTGTATCCTCTCTAGCAATTAGTGTAAGTACTTCCCTTTCCCTTGGTCCCTGATATTCTGCTGAATATGCACCCTGATATCCTTTCTTTGTTGAATACACAATCTTTTCTTTCTAAATGTGTCTCCTGCAACATTGCTGTTTGCAGTCTGCATTTCATAATATAATTTAACAATATTTCCTATTTGTCTCTATCTGTAAGACCATATACATTCCAAGATAATATAACTAGCATAGCTATTATGGTAAAAAGCTATTGTTCTCACCTATTGTACATGACAGTTTTTTTGAATGTCTATTTCTAGCTTTTATTTTACATGCATATATTAATGTGTGGCAGGTTGATCTTTTATAGAGTTGTTTCTTTTCATCTCCATTTGAACCTGTATCACATTTCAAGACTTTTTGTTTTAATGAAAGCCCTCAAACAAAAGTCTAAATACATTTTGAGAAGACCAAGTCCCATGTTAACTTACAACAAACAAAAAAAACTATGCACGTCTTCAAAAATTAAGTTTAACCCTTCAGATATGAACATTTGCCCCAGACTGACCGCTGTATTTGCAGGCATTACCTAACCTAAACTTAAGGATGCAGATGCTAAAGCGTATCCTACAGCCTGCGTTCCCACTTACACTGATTGCTGCCTGTTCTTTTTTTCTCTGTATTCCTCTGACAGATGTGAAAAACAGCTTGTATGCTTTCAGAAAACATTACCTTTTAGCCCTAAGAAAAATACAATGGATATCTTTAAAAAAAACTAAACTGTAAACTATTCTATTAAATGTATTATATTAAGGCTGCTAGGGAGACTACTGTCTCTTATTCACTTCCCATAATTTTAGGTATTATTTTCCACTGAACTGCTTGCCATTGTACCTTTAAATGTTGCATTTCCCTAGCAAAGAATGCTCAAAATTCTGAAGATTAAATACTTGCACTTGCAGTTAGCTTGTCTCAATGTAAAAGTACTCAGCAATGAATGTTTGTAAATTTCACTCAGAACCAAAAGTAAAACTGCCAACAACTATAGACATTTTTATTCCCACTGAAAATTTGCTAATGGAAAAAAGCAACCTAATATTTTTGCAGATGTGAGAAGCACAACACTTTTCAAGGCTTTCATCATTTTGTCTTATTTTGTAAGCCTGCTTGTTTATAGCTTAGGCCAAAGGCACTAATCTAGGTATTCACCCTTGTAAAAATACGAGAATATATCTTAATTCTACATATAATATAATCATTGGAGTTTTATACCTCATTCTCACCCCAGGAGCCCAAGATCACAGCATAACATTAAGCCTTTCCTATCTTGTTATACCTTAAAGCCTATATGTCTTATAAGTAAAATTATACTTGCTTACTTTAGTATCTTTAGCACATGCAACAGTCACTGAAATGACCCTCCCACATTTAAAACACCCCTGACTACACCCTACACAAAACTGCTTTACTATATACAACATGCAGTTAATATCATAACATGCTTTATACAGATAATAATGTAACATTGTTTTATTTACAGTTTCTTTTTTTCTTTCACTGTCCTTAACATTATGTCTCTCCACAAGTTTAACAAAGTCAGCAAAAGTCCAGTCTTTTTCAGTCACATTTTCTTGCAAAGCCGTAGTTCATAAATGTGATCAATGCTTTACAGTCTCCCATGTATTCACTAATTTCAGTGTTGGTGTTCTTCTTCCTATTCATCTCCATCTCCCAACACAAGACTCTGGTTCTAGTTCAAGTTACTCTTGATTTGTCTAGTCGACTCCTATGCTTCTTTTCTGTCTCTGAAGCATTTTCCTTTCGAATACTATAAATTGTTTCATGGTCAAAGTCCCTCTGTGAGCTTTATTGTAATAATAATGATAAGCAGTGTCCTCTTTTGTTTGCTGGTTCACTTTTTATTTCCAGTTAGGCTGTTCTACATTAAAAAATGTATTTGATAATCCAGAAAAAATATTCTGAAAACAGCTGGATACAGCAGCTGGAATCTCACACCAGCCTCTCAACATTCACATATTGCTGGGGTAAATTTACTTCTCTTCTGCAAGGTGTATAGCAAATAAACACCTACTGTCTCCAACTTGTAATACTTTTCCCTTCTGCCACAGTTTTCTTAAGATCAACTCTTTCTCATGGCATGATTTCATCTTTACTAATACAGGTCTTGGCTGCTTTCTTATGGCCAGGTTTGGAGCATGCACTTTATGTGCCTTTTCAATTAACAAATCCTGTTGTGGAATACCAGTCCAGTTGCTTATATGTGCTTTTATAAATGTAATACAGTCTGTGCCTTCCACTGCCTCTTGTCCAGTAGAAAATCTCAGGTTTTATTTGCAAGGTCTGTCTTCTAACTCTGTTATTTTTTGAAACAGCTTGGGAAGTCTCATACTCAGCCAGCCTTTCCCTATAGGTTCATAGGTAAGTATGAGGATAGCTGCCTTTGCTGGCAATTTTAAACCTAGCCAATTTCCCTTTTTTGTGCTCAAATTAAGCTGTCACATTTGGCTAAAGATTGTCCTTAACCATTTCATGGTCAATAATTGTATATTATCAATAAAGAGAATAACTGGAATCATACCATAGACAGTTTGAGGGGGCACACACATTGACTAAAGCATTTAGGAGTTGCCTCTTTCCATTAATAGTACAGCAGGCATTCATTGGATAAATATTCTGCTTCCCATCCATAGATCAAAGTTGTGCTTGAATATGGACAGGATCAAACTTTTTTATGTGGATGGGAAGTCTGTTCCAGAGCAGTGGTGTCCTCTGAAAGATATACCTGTCCCTCCAAACCATTCTGTTGATGTTGCAGAAGAGGTTTTAATTCCTAAACTCAGTACTACTGATGCAATTTGACTTTTTGATGTGTAGTAAATGCATCAGTGTTGTGTTAGAGGATGCCTTATATGCCAGATACATATCACATCTTAGTAGTCTGTAGGATACCAAATACAGTGACAATACTTTGAGTCAGTCCATGTTGGAGATGTTGTTTAGGCCTTTTAGTAATTTATCTCTGTGGACATTCCAGCTGTTGCATGTACATGGAAAGATGCATTGTAAAGGGGGCATTATATTTAATGACTGGCTTAATGAGGGCTGAGTAAAGTGGGACAATGACATCCCTAGATCTAGAGACAATACCTTTGATTATAAGCTGTGTAGCACAGAAGGACTGTCTTACAACAATGGACACACATTGGTTAAAAGTTAGGTCACTGTCTACGTCAGTTCCTAAATCCTGAGCAACTGGATCAACTCCTGGGGTTTACTGACAATGTTGTAATTCCCTGAGGTAGGTGACTTCCCAAAGGACGCAACAATGCATTTTTGGCATTTAGTTTCAGTCCAAGATTTTAACACTAGTATTTATTTGGGTAACATCTTCCTACAGGATTACTAAGTTATTTAAGATTTCAATGACTGCTCCTAGCTTGCATTCATTTACAAACTTAGTCAGTCAGAGCCCTTTAATACTGGCTTTAACTTCAGAAAAGTAGATGTCAAAAAGAACACTTGGGGACTCCACTAGTGACTGGTAACTTATCTTATTTTGATTATCTGTACCCTATCTGTGAGCAAGTTGGCAATTCAATGGGTGACATAAGGGTTTATTCACAGTTTATTTAGCATTTATATTTTGCCTGAGTGGGTAACTGCGTCAAAAGATTTTGCCAGGTTGAGGAATGTGATGTGTACTGTTTTGCCTTCATCCATTGCTTTGGCGACCTTTTCAAAAATATCCATCAGGATGAGTAAGCATGACCTGCCACTGAATGATCCAGACTAAGACTGTATCTTCAGCCTCAGTGTTCACAGCGTTGTTCACAATCAGTTAGGTGCATTGCTGTACCGTGCTTTGAGATTATAGGTTTATAGGTTCATAGATTAGTACTAGGCTAATTGCCCTTGCAAGCCATTTTAAGCCTAGCCAATTATCCCTTGTTAGGATCAAACCCTGCACCTTGTGTTTGTAAGAAAAACACCTTAACCATTAGGCCACCCTCCTAACCCCTTATGAACATAGCTAAAAAAGTTTTGTGATTGCCTTTGTCTTGGGTAGCTATTTTAGCCAAAAACTTGGCTTTGGTGGATTTTATTAAGCTCCTGACATGTTTCTTTATTTTAGTGACAAGGGCTGTAACATTCTAGGAATTCTTCTAATTACTTTTAGTCAAAATTATCTCCTTTTTCTCTAAAGATTGTTGATATTATGGTTCCACCATGTGGAATTGTTTCTGGGATTTGCCCTGCATTTCAATCTCTTCATTTTTCAACCTCTAATTTTTTCAGTTTTATCAGTTTGTCTGAGTAGCTATTTAAAGCTTCTATTTTTTTCTACCCTTTGGTTATTTGAGTTGATATACTCCTCCAATGTTTCATTTATTTTATTCACTTCATAGTACATTTGATTTAGTTTTCCTCCACGTTACTGGAAGCTATCTCTTGAACCTACCCAGCCAGTGTCTTCACCTTTTCTGTTTGGATTTCTTTCAGGTTCTCTAAATTTCTACTTTGCTAACAACCAGGCAGTGTATGTACCAGCCAGTAATTCTGTTTTACTCAAGCTGACACTGTCATTGGCTTGTATTTGTCTATTTCTTTTTTTCACATTGGGAGAGCTGAAATTAAGTTGTTGATCAGTGTGCAGCCATCTTAGAAGTCTGCACTAATGAAGCACTTAACAAAACTGCAATCAGACCATTCAGTGATACACCATACACACTGCCCTATCAGTGACCAGCAGAAACCAATATCCCTCTGCTCCAAATCTCTCACCAGAAGCAAAGCAGATTTAATCTTAAGCTTGCTTGTAAGAAGTAATGTTCAGCCTTCCCAGTGACTGGTTACCTCTAGGAATGTTAAGAAATGATGTCCTGCTGCTCCTTCTATCACCAGGAGCAAAACAGAAGCAATAATATCCACTGGATTCCTGAGAAGCAGTTCGCTGGATGACCAGATGAGATGAGACTTGGAGGAGAATCCAAAGTCAAATTTATGGCAGGGTGGGCAGCTTAAAACCCAATAAATTTAAAAGCACAATAGAAATGGTGATGACAGGTGAGAAAAATTAAATGCCATCAGACAAAAGGAGTAATCACACAGCACTTCAGCTAAATAATAAATCCTGTTTAGCAGTGATATCCAATAATTAGCTAGATTAGAATCCTTTTCAGTCAGTGAATAGCAAAGTAATTCATTTCCAGAACCCTAGCCAAGAACTTTTAACACGCCAATAAGAAAAAAAAAAATTTTAGGTAAAAACAAAAACTGTAAATCAGAGAAATAAAAATGGAATCCAAGCCAATCCAAAATCAAATGCAGTGAGACATCACAAATAGTTGCACAGCATTATAGCATGTCCGCTAAATAGGACAAATGCAGATGAAAACAAAATTATATAGCTGAGATTGTGAAACAAACATGCTTACACATATTATCTCTGTCTCTCTCTCTCTCTATATATATATATATATATATATATATATATATAGGGTCTAATTCACATACCCGAAATACCACATAACTGAAGACCAGATGACTGAGACGAAAATGCTGAAACTTCAAATAAACGAATGACCACAGAGCCGAAATGTTTCTCAGGGTAAGTAACCCCTGGGCTAAAAACTCATGGAGAACACACCACACCATCAACAATCTACCCAGGTGGTGAGCTATGCCCCCCATATCCCCAATGTGGGGGGCTGCACCCAACTAAATATACCAACTCCGGGATCGCCCTACATTGGTGAAAAGGGTAAATCTTCCCTTGTTGGCCCAGTGGTTACTTACCCTGGGAAACTTTTTGGCTATGTGGTTGTTCGTGTATTCGAAGCTTCGGCATTCTCATCTCGGTCATCTGGCCTTTGGTTATGTGGTATTTCGGGCATGTGAAGTAGACCCGATATATATGGGTCTATGTTCACAGATCGAAGAAAAACTTCATCGAACAGCTATTCAATGAATAGTAATCCCTGAACATTGCTTTCATCGAAGAGTGAAATCTTAGTAAAAGAACATCATCGAAAGGTAATAGCTGGCAAACAACATGGAAGTAATCCACAAAGTCAACTATATATATCAGCTCCAAGATCACACTACATTGGGGAAAAGAGCAAATTTTAAAAGGTTTTGTTTAGTTTACTTATACAGTGTGGTTCTGTATTGCTTCAGAAAGTTACTCCTTATTAAATGATATATTCAAAAAATTATATCAATATCTCAATTCTACTATGAAACACAGTATGGTAGAGCCTTGAGCATCAGAAATACAGAGCACTAATTTCTGAATCACAGAAGAGTGAAAAAGTTAGATTCAATTAGTTTTTGCAGGTGGCACGTCACTGTGCATCTTCAGATGCTGGAGACAATCCCCACACCCCTTCCTCAAACTTTTATATATCAACTCCATAGTTGTATCATCTCAAGGAAGGGAGAAACAACCCCCAAAAAAGGGAATCAATGCTGGCGCTCAATCACAAATTGCACCAGCAGTGATTTCCCATGGAAAACTGTGAAGGGCATTTTGTTCCTCACCTTCTTGACATTTGGGTAATTTTACCTTGACTACCTGTAGAGATGTAGCGCAGGTCATTCCAATTGTACTGTCAAAAAGTGGGGAGACGACAGAAGAGGACAAAACAAAACAAAGAAAGGATGTAATGAAAGGTAAAGAATAATGAAGTTAGCAGGATTGAAAAGTGTTTCTCTAAAAGCATAAACCTTACATAAAGTGTTTATAGCAAGACTGAGAAGTGCTTTAGAGATATACACTGAAGGAATATGTATTTCAAACTATGACACATAGCACAATAAATTAATGTCTAGGAGATGAGTAATTCAGAACACTTTTTTCAGACAATAAAGCATTGTAATGCAGGACAAGTAGAAACAGGTAAAAAAAGAAAGAAATACATATTTAGGATAAAATAGAAAATTTACTTGGAAAAACAGAGAAAATGGAGGTCATAGAAATTATACAAATGAGCACAGAAAATAAAAATTATTTATGATAAATTGGAAAGTTGCAGTTGGCTTATAAAGAATACATTGTAATTATTTGAGGAAAAGGAACTAAAGAATGCAAGTGGAAGAAATAAATAATGCAATGTGTTATTTGGCTGGGCTGCTCTGTATTGCATCAGTTCTAACAAGGTCTGACCTTGCTACCACTCTCAAAGTTATCACAGAAGTGTTTATTTTTATTTAACCCAATTCTGTCTGTGAGCTTCTAAAGTGCATTTACTGCTATTCTATTAATAGTGTTGATTGCTCCAGAGTTTTGTTCATTTGCGATATTTATTTTTAGTGAGAGTAGGACATGACTGATTTTCTGGTGTTCCACTTGTTCCATGCTTAATTTATAGCTGCTTTTCTGATGGCTAGGATAGCTAAATTCTGGGTTTTTTTTTGTTTTTTTGTTATTTGTGCTGTATCATAGAACCTGCTACTTTTTGGCATGGATGCCCTATGCTGCATTTCCTTGCAACACACTGCTACTGGGATAAGCATCTCTAACTGGATTTAACATCACTACCATTCCAATGGACATCACAGAAATGATTAATATTTAATCAAATTACGTACATCTGACCGTAAAGTGAATTTAATGCCAATCTGTTTATATTGTTCATTGTGTCAGAGTTTTGATCTTAGGCTCATAGGATAATATAGCAATAACCCACATCTGAATGTGAATAAAGCTGGATTTACCCACGGTTGGTGACCAAACAAAGCCAACTATGGGTAAATTCAGCATTACTGACACCCAGCCATTGGTTATTGCTATTATGCAATTGCATTATTTAAGATAAAAGCTAGCTACTTTTCTTAAATAATGTCCTTATATAACAGCGTTATGCTGCTCTTCTGGATTGGTGCTGTGTAAAGAAAGCAATGGAGAAAGGAAGATCTCCTTTGCCTTTTTTTGTTTTTAATTAAAAAAAAAAATCTGGATACTTTCAATGAATGGAAGAAACGGGATAGAGACAATAAAAGGATAATCAGGTACGTTTCTCTAGTTTTGCATAACATACCTGATTATCCTTTTATTCTTCTCAGTCCTATCTGTCTTGTTCTTTTGAAATCTCCAGTTTTTGAAAGTTTATTTTTTTAGAAAAAAAAATAGAGTTTCAGTAGCATATATTAATAGAAGAAAGTCCAAGTGACCAGACTTTTCTTCCATTAGTATATGCTTGATTTACAATGGGTACGTTGGTTGGCCTGACAAATGAGCATGCTTGTTTTTGAATGTTAATGGCCAGTAATTGTACAATAGGAAATACTCTGAGCTTTGGCCAACTAAGACCTAAATGAAATCAAATCAACTGGACGTATAAGTGAATTTAAGTAAATATTTATCTGTACTTTTTTCAAATAATACAGCATTTTAAATTGATTTATTTGTGTTGCATTGAATACTATCTTTTTTCAAATAATACAGCATTTACATTGATTTAATTGTGTTACATTGAATACTATTTAGCTGGAAGTTGTGGCTCTGCTTTTTTGATGGCTTTGAAACTGCCTGCCCCTCTTGTAAATTTGCATTTGGATACTCCTCCTGGGCCCATCTCATTTGCTCACTCAAAAAAATAAATGCACTTTTTTATCTGCTTTTACTGTATTTGTGTTTCTTCCTACTTTATTTGGCTTTTGCGCCATCTTAAAAGTACTCAATTGTATTTATTACTGCTTGGTGTAGCTATCATTCTAAGCCTTTTGGTTTAAGCACTTGGGCTTCAGACCAGTTGTTTTACATTAAGAAGGTTTGTGGTCTGCATTGTTGTGGCAGGACAGGTAGCTTATATCCTTCTAAGTTGGGAACTGCTGATTGAAGGCTCAGTGTCTGTTATTCTGAAAGTGTATTAGTTCTGGTTTAAGCACTTGGGCTTCAGGCCAGTTATTTTACGTTAAGAAGGTTCGTGGTCTGCACTCTTGTGGGAGGAGAGGCTGGACTCTGCCCTTCTGAGCTGGGAATTTCTGGTTAAAGGCTTATAGTGCCTGCATATTTGAACTGTTTCTTACTGAAATTGGTGTGCCTTGTTTGCTGTAGCATAGACTAGATCCAGGCCTGCTGAATCTAGCTTTGTTTGCATAACTTGAGCATTAATCCAGGCCTTCTTAAAAGTATTCAATTGTATTTATTACTGCTTGGTAGTAACCTGATTAAAGTGTAGCTATCATTCTAAGCCTTTTGGTTTAAGCACTTTGGCTTCAGACCAGTTGTTTTACATTACGAAGGTTTGTGGTCTGCACTGTTGTGACAGGACAGGTAGCTTACATCCTTCTAAGTTGGGAACTGCTGATTGAAGGATCAGTATCTGTTATTCTAAAAGTGTATTAGTTCTGGTTTAAGCACTTGGGCTTCAGGCAAGTTATTTTACATTAAGAAGAATCATGGTCTGCACTCTTATGGGAGGAGAGGCTGGACTCTGCCCTACTGAGCTGGGAATTTCTGGTTAAAGGCTTATAATGCCTGCTTATTTAAACTGTTTCTTACTGAAATTGGTGCACCTTGTTTGCTGTAGCATAGACTAGATCCAGGCCTTCTGAATCTAGCTTTGTTTGTATAACATGAGCACTAATCCAAGCCTTCTTTCTTGGAGAAGCTTCCCCTGTACCCCAGTGTCAGGAGTGTGCAGTTAGAACTTGTCTGATTGAAGACTACAGGAACAGGGCTCAGTTTTGAGATTTTTTACTGGTTAATTGGGTAATTTGTTTAAAAGCCTTTGCTGATTGCTTGTATTCACTAAAGCTGTTTTAAATGTATTTTTTACTGTTTGTAGTCGTTTAAAGCTGTTTTAAGTGTATTTTATACTGTTTTTGCCTTATCTTTAAAAAAAACATTTTTCCTTGTTTCCCACCTTTCTAAGCTAGTATAGTCCAGTTTTCAGGCTAGTGCTGAATTCAGGGCTGTGTTACAATTTTCTGAGTTGCCGATACCTTACTTGGATAGAGGGAGGTTTCTCTGTTCACCTGTGAGAGAGGGAGCTTTGAGCAGCCATCTGTCCCTGGAGGAGTGATTCCAGCCTAGAAGTTAGTAGTTTATAGGCCATTTTGGGCTAATTTCTATCTCTTTCATTTCCCTGCTGTAAAAAACGCATTTGCACGGTTTTGCACTTCCGGGCAGTGCCGGTTAGCTATGGCTAAATTTATCCAAGCTCCACCAAGTCTCCTCTCCAGTTTTTCCCTTGAAAGTAGTCTACTCTCAACCTAAGCACTTAAAAAGCATCCTCCAGTCCAGCACTTGCTCAGACCTAATAGCAAGCACTAATATACCCCAACACTTGATTGCCCAGCAGGGCAAGGCTCATTATTCACCACTCACCAACCAAGTGACTAAACAGCTCACCCTACTATTCAAGCATGACTAAAGGGCAATTTCAGGTATACTATCCAGTCCAACTGATGAACCTGGGTATCCTGAGGCAATGTTACAACTGCCTCATGTACACAGTCAACCCTCTCCTTCTACTACAAAACATTAACATATGCGAGAGATGCAATTATATAGCTAAATTGGAGGCTAAGCTCTCTGCATCCAAGACTGGAACAGGCAGTCATGAGGAGAAGGTTAACACTTGCACCACACCTCCAGCCTCACATAGACATACTAAACCAGCACTGGCAAAAAATACACATAAATACACTAAATCATATGTGGAGGCTCTAAATAAAAACCTGCAAAAGCATCACAGACCTCCAAAGCAGACACCCAAAAAACCTGCACCTTCTATCACAAACCAGCCAACACATAAAACACAAAATCAGTGTGCCGCACAATCAAAGCCCTTAAGATGAAATAGCATACTAACACATTAGTAATAGGCGACTCTATAGTCAGGCACACTGACGTCCCACTCACTAGGCTGGACAAGGTGAAGGTTACTGTTAGCTGCCTGTCGGGAGCCAGAATCCGCCATGTAACACAAGCACTCAGGTCACTCCAGAACAAGTACAAATATGACTCTGTCATTGTTCATGTTGGTGTGAATGACCTGAGACATACCTCCCTGGATTACATGAAAAGAGACATGTAAGCGCTCTGTGATCATGTAGCCCAGGCGTTTATGACCCTGACCCTGAGTAGCATCCTGACCTCAACAAGAATGATACTGCAGTATAAAGAAAAAATTATCAATTTCAACAATTGGCTAAGCTTTTGGTGTCATTCAAAGGGGATTCAGTGTCTGTCAGCCTGGGACGACATGCTCGACAGCCCTCGCTGCTTCGCAAGGGAAGGCTTGCACCTGTCACCCCTAGGCTTTCGAATACTGGCCAAGGCTCTTGCTGCCCCCATAGTGCCTTTTTTAGGCAAGGCTCAAAAGTCAAACCCAGCTCCGTAAACAGCACATATAAAAAAATGAGGGTTATGCTACTCAACGTCAGGAGTTTAAATCTCAAAATGCACGTGCTCTAAGCACTTCTCAGTATGGAGAATGTCGACATCTGTGCAGTAAATGAAACCTGGTTCAAGGCTCCACAGAGCACCCCAGCACCACCGGGATACAACTCATATCACAAATTTTGGCTAAAGAATATGGATCGAAACACAAAAAGAGGGGGTGTATCCATATTCATCAAGGATATTTACACCTCCAGGTTAGTGGCATAGCAGAATACCTCCGAGATCATCCATGTGCAACTAACATCAGGCAAATCTGCAATGCAATTTGTGACCTGCTACAGATCACCCTCCATGACCCAGGACCACCACTCCGCCTTTCTGGAGACACTGGAAAACATGAAGGTCCTACCGAACAACCTGATATTGGGTGATTTCAATTACCCTACCGTTAACTGGGAAAACTACTCAAGTACAAACTCCCAGGTCCAGCACTTTCTGGAATTTATCAACTCAAATGCCCTGGATCAGCTGGTAAACTCCCCTACCAGAGGTGAAAACATATTGGACCTGGTCATCACCAACATGGGCGACAGGTGTTCCACACCAGAGGTCAACCTGTCACTGGTTAGATCAGACCATAAACTAATCACTCTCGATGTCCACACTACACCACCACCTCCAACCAAGGGAACCACAGTGAAAACTTTTCTATAGCAAACTTCACCTTACTTAAGACAGAGGTGGCAAGTTTCACAGCCACCATGCTAAAGAATAACAGTGCCCAAGATGCAGGAACCTTTACAAATGTACTCTCTGAACACCTAGAAGGATGCATGGATCGTGCCATCCCTAGCAAAATCAAGACTCACTCCCCTAAGAGAAGGAAACCAGTCTGGTGGACCCCTGCCATAAACAGGCTATACAATAGAAGGAGGAAACTAGTTCAGAAAAAAAGCAAATCCCAAGAAGGAAAGACATCCCTGATCAGTATCAGTGAGAAACTAAGGTCCCTCATAAAATCCTCCAAGGCTAACTTCGAAAGAAAAATAGCCAAGGATTCTAAAGATAACCACAAAGCCTTCTTTAGCTATGTCAAGAATCTAAGTGGCAACTTGCAGATATGCTCTAAGCTAGTGCAAAATAGCACAAAATATGATATTGCCAACATCCTGGCAGATAGATTCAGTGCAAACTTCACCCCCCCTCTCACCCCCAAAAGGGCCCACAATAATACTGGAAAAGTGTAGTGTCCCGGAAATCACAGACGCACAGGTGAAAACAGCCCTTTCAAAAGCCAAAAGCACAGCATCAATGGGGCCAGATGATGTCCCAGGCTGCGTCTTGCACAAACTACAAAATGAACTAACCCCCCACCTAAACACACTGTTCAGCCTCAGCCTCTCCACAGACTACATGCCTATAGAATGGCGTACAGCAACGGTTATTCTGCTCCACAAAGGAGGAGCCACAATTGACCCTGGTAACTATCGCCCCATAAGTCTGACTAGCCTGGTCTGCAAGGCTATTGATGTATCATCATGGAACTCATTAACAAAGACATTGGGAACCTCCAAACACTTGACCTGACCCAGTTCAGCTTTAAGGGCAGATCATGCCTACTAAACCTGGTTGACTTCTTTGAGACAGTCACCAAGGCCATAGATGAGGGGAAGATAGCTCACACAGCCTACCTTGACCTCGCCAAGGCTTTTGACACCATTCCCCACTTGGGAATTATAGAAAAACTCACCAGCCTGAACATAAACCCCTACGTCATGAGATGGGTTGCCAACTGGCTTACAGACAGAACTCACACGGTAAGAATAGTGGGCTCCAGGTCTGACTCTAAACCAGTCACAAGTGGTGTTCCACAAGGCTCGGAACTGAGACCCCTACTGTTCGGCATATACTTAGATGTACAGGCAAACACAGGAGGACTATGGCTAACCAAGTTCGCTGATGACTGCAAACTGGGAGCCATAATTGACTCTCCGGCTGACATGGACATTCTCCAAAAGGGCCTTACTGAGATGGACACCTGGTGTCAAAGTCATGGTCTCAAGCTAAATGCCAAAAAATGCATAGTCATCCCATTTGGGAAAAAAAAACACCCATGAATTACCACATTGGTGGCAGCCCCCTTAATACAGAAGACATAATAAGAGATCTGGGGACCCAGGTAGATAGTAATCTCTCCTTTGGCAATCATATTGCCAAAGTAGTTAGGAAATCCTACTTTGTAGCCCATCTAATTACTAAAGAGTTCACATCTAGAAATAAAGAGCTTATAGTGCCCCTCTACTCATCACTCATCAGACCCATCATAGAGTACAATGCCCCGTTTGGGATGTACCTCACAAGGCACTTCCAACAGCTGGAAAGACCACAAAAGTACCTCACCAACAGGATTACTGGTCTCAAACATATGTCCTATGCCACCCGACTGGAAAAACTCCAGCTGTACTCAGTGGTATATCGCTTACTCAGAGGTGATTTCTGCCTGACTTACAAAGCCATGTCCAACTCAGAATTGATGGATGTGCTCCACCTAAAGAAATCCAAGTCACTGCGAGCCACTCACTCTAGTGAGTTAAACCTCACCACAACACTAAATAGAACATGTTGGAGGGATAGATTCCTGTCACAGAGACTCCCCATGCTTTGGAACAAAATTCTTAACTACATTAGGCAGAGACCCTCACTAACACTTTTCAAGAGAAACCTTGACGAGTGGATGGGTAACAGAAAATACAACCCTGGCATCACTTCATTGGCTCTTCTTGACAAAGGCTCAGTTAATTAATCAATGGGGTGGCGAAAGCTGACACACTCTGGCTAGGCTTATAAATGCCCTCGGGCAGATAGCTTAGTACCTACCTATGAACCTATGAACAAGGCATTTGAGCCATAAGGCTATTTACACATTGCCAATGCTCACTCTCATGATGTAACCCCCTTCTCAATTAGGGCAAAATAGGTTAGTCCCAAAATAAATTGATGGGTACCCATCTATGGTTTGTTTTCTTTTCTATTGATGTATGTGTACCTATGTCACTTTTGCTCCTGTGATATAATAAAAATGTTTTAAAAAGAATACTATGAAGAAACTTTGCATAAGTTGCAGAGGGAAGTCTATTCTAAAGGTGGGGTAGGTGTTGGGTAATAAATTTCTCACAAGTTTGTTCCATTAATATGCTGGTGGAGATGTACTTTTCTAGTTCTGATATTAATGGAGCTATTTGACTTGTAAATATACTGAAGATCAAGGAGGATGTGGGGTTCCTAGTGCCGTAACATGCAAGGCATTGGCCACTCCACAAGAGCCTATAAGAAACTGAGTGAAAGGATAGCACATCAAGCCTTTCCTGGTAGCTTAGGGATTTAGAACAACAATCTTTTTTATTAGGAGTCTCTGGAGTATTTACAGTTGCCTAATGTGTCAATAAACTTATCCCAAAGGGGCACTGTACTCAGTATTGGTCTAATTAGCGATGCATAAAGAGAGATGATAACTTTTTTGACCTGGATGATATGCCTTTACATATTAGTTGTACTAAATAGAAGTATTTTCTGACTTCTTTTGCTACATAATAATTGAAGGAAGAAGGATTACTAACCCAGGCACCAAGATGCCTGACAGCATTATTATTTTGGGGTAGAGATTTGGATATACTGTACAGTGAGGGAAAGAATTGTTTACTAAATGTGAAAATACTAGACATTTTTTCCATCAAAGCAGTATTTCAGTATACCACATGTTTAGGAGTGTTAGTTCCTGCTGTGATGAATGTATATCAGATAGATTTGACAATAACACCCAGTCTGAGTCATCTGCAGGTATAGCTAACCAAAGGTCATGCTTAATGGTTTGGAGATTAGATGCCAAAAAGGAGATGTCCCATTACTGAGCCCTTGTGCAGACCATTAGAAACTTTCTTACATTCTAAAGAAATACCTACCATCTTATTTATGGGGTTCTGTCTTTCAGCCGGTTGGCTGTTCACATCCTCATCTATGGATCTACTTTTAGGGCTCTTAGCTTATTAATGATGCCAGCATGGCGGATAGTGCTGAATGCTTTGTCCAGAACCAATAACCTGTGTGAACAGCATGACCATTGTCTACAGACTGTGTGACTTTCACAAAGGAATTAACTAAACTGAGAAAGCAGGATCTACCTTTGATAAAAACAAACTGATGTGGGTCTTGTGTGAAAAGGTTTTTGAAATCATAGTTTATGAGGTAAATAGTAAATATGTTTATGATGCATTTCATGGCTTTTCAAAATCAGACTAGTAAGGCTAATGGGTTTCCCAGGTCACTGATAGGGCTGATCTTGCGTTGGAGCATTATCACTGCAGTTTGCTTTACTTTCCTTCAGCTAAGTTGTAGTTAAACCATTTAAGGAGCAGTTTAACAAGTGCATTTTTGTCAATATTTATAAATAACAGGTCCCTTGGAGGGAGTATTTGGTCTTTTTTTGGGGGAGGACACTTTTTTCTATTTAGGAAATTGACAGCATTCTACACATTGTGCTTGCTCCAGACATAATTTAAAGTTGTTTTTCTAACTTGTCGTGACTTTAAGTGTAGTGTTTAAAGTTGTATTTCTGTTGTATTTGAATGAGCGGCTCTGTGCTGCATCTCCTTTCTACTCACTGCTGCTGCTGGATTGAGCAGTTCTAACTGGATTTGACCTTTATGGACTGTAATGGGGTGCACTGCATTGATGGAATTTGTCCATTTTACAGTGATCATACCTGTTATTTAACATCACCTTCATCCATCTTAGTTCCATGCCTTGTTTGCATGTTTACTGAAGTTTGTTGCTAGTTGGCTTTAATCTTTGCTGAATTGCATGATGCTGCTGTTATTTGATTATAAGAACTGATTGTTGTTTCCATCTTGTCTGATTTGCCTTGCATTTGTATGTTTATATGTTTTTGTTGCCCTCAGGTCAGTTACTCAAATTGATGTTATAACAACTCCTTGCTGCTCCCTGATAGTTCACAGCCATCATCAACAGCTACTGTTATCAACATTTCCCTGTGTACATAGGCTAGTTATTCAGAGAAACCATGGTTAGCTCCATCCGAATGTATGGTAGTGAAGTCTAATAAATTCCAGAAGCAATAATTGGGTGAAACTTGAGTTTATTAACTCCTTAAAATATGTTTTTTGGCATCCGTGACAACTTGTCTTCATTTTATTGGTAGCGATAGAGTTTTGAAGTAGGTGGCATGTGGCATCCAAGCCATCCTGACCGTACTATTTGTAACATCTGGGTCTGCTATACTATAACATATCGTGTATAATTTTAACTACCTTTTCAGCTCTCATTCAGCTATTATTTTACTGACTTCACATACTGTTTTCTTATTGCTGTAATTATTTACTGTACCAAACTATAGTTGTTCACTGCTCTCAGGTCTTCCTTTTTAAATTATCCTCCTTCAGCTCTCATACTATTGTTATTACACTGAATATGCATACTACTCTTGGATTAGACTGTACTGCATCATTTCTTACCCTTAGATTCGGGTAGTTGCTGTATTAGTGTTAGCACATCATTGTCTGATCTCGAACCTGTGTTCCACTTCACAGTTTATCTATTCAAAATATCTTCGCTGCCTTCTGATTAAACTGGTTCAGTATATATTCCTGCCCTCAGAAATTTTGCCAGCCTGGCAAATATGGAAGCATATTCTACCTGTGTCCCTTTAACTGCCAGGCTCATTGTACTTGGCATTGTGAGACAGTGTAGGAAATGTCTAATGCTCACAGACAACCAGTATATTCTGGAGTGACATAACATGATCTAAGTGTAATTCATAGGATCATAAGAGTTTCAAGTCACCTGAGCATTCAGCTCATATAGCTTGCAGTGCAATCTCAACAAAATATCGTTTTTCTTTTCGTATACAGAAGTTACATTTTACGTTATGCTCTCCTTCTCAAAGGAAATATTGGGTACCTCCTAACTTCACCAATGTATTACAGCCCTTATGTAATTTATCTTTAGACCCAATTGTATCATTGTGTGTTTCTACTGTAAATCATACTTGTCTTGATGATCTTTGGCTTCACATTGCATAAGCTAAACCATGTAACATTCCTTTGTGTATTTTCAGTTCTTTTACTCTGCCCATTATTAGCTGTGGAAATGATCATTGTTCCCACTGTATTGCCATCTGTACTCCCTGTCAACATCTTGCACGGCTGAACCATATTGGTTTTCTCATTCATTTAAGGTAACTGTAGCATCTGCAAAATCAAACATCGAGGAGACAAACACAGTTCAGGTCAAAGGCATTAAAGACATTTATTAATGTTAAAAAGTAAGTGCTTTCACTTTCTCTCTTGGATGCTGCATCAGTGTTTAAATATACACTGTTAATGAAATACATTTAAATACTCTCCTTTAATTACTAGGCTACTATGTAGTGAACTCATTAATACGAACTGACCATTCAGTTTGTGCAAACAAGTAAAACACCAATTACTGTTCATCATAAAGTAAACATAGACGCTTAATATACATTACATAAAAACTGCAGCACTTAATGGAAAATATATATAGAAAATACATATAAAAATATATGTAAAAACTGTACTTAATTCCTACAAGTTTAAGTATCATGGATTACACAACAGAAAACACTAGATGGCAGTACAGCTCATTGTAAAAAACTCACTGTAAAAAGCTTAGCCATTCATAAAATTGCTCTTCTCTCATTCATAAAAATAGCAAATCAGAAGATGTATGTAACAAAAACAAGATTTCTTGTTAGATGGTGTCTTATAACAACTTCTTAAAATTATAATTGTAAAATACTGATGCTTTATAATATAAATACATAAATTGCTTTAATTCACTTCATAATCACAGACACGTGTCACATGACTACATAAATATTACTACACCAAATAGAGCTTATATATGTATTTAATAAAACAAGATTATTAATTAGGTAAAGGAGTACCATAAAGAAAAGGCTTCAATGATATACTATCATCAAGCCCATATCAGCTTGTAATCTAATGAGCCATTTAGTCTCCGACTTCTCTGTAATGTTTTTGATGTTTCCTCATCTCGGACTCCTAAAGGCAAGCTCTAGTGCCAAAGAAAAGAAATTTATGTCTCAAACCACTACTGGAAACATGCCTAGCTAGAGCATTGGTATCATCTTTCTTCTCTATGGCATGCAGATGCTCACTAACACTTTCACATAACATGCGGTTAGTTTTACCCACTTAAAAAACTGGGCGTTTAACACAGTAAGCTAGGTATATAAAATCTCTAGTCCTGCAATCAGCATAATGTGGAAACTCATAAACTCTTTTGGTAGTGGGATGAAAAAATCTATTTTTATTGGCCATATACGAACAAACATTCCAGCATCTACATCCAAAGGTACCCTTCCTCTGTGATTCTATTCTCAGTGTTCTATCCTTTTCAAAATGAACTAACCCCTCACCTAAACACACTGTTCAAACTCAGCCTCTCTACAGGCTATGTACCCATAGAGTGATGCACAGCAACAGTTATCCCACTCCACAAAGGTGGAGCCACAACGGACCCTGGAAACTATCACCCTATAAGCCTGACTAGCCTGGTCTGCAAGGCTATGGAGCGCATCATCATGGAACTCATTAACAGAGACATTGGGAACCTCCAAACATTGGACCCTAGCCAGTTTGGCTTTGTTAAGGGCAGATCATGCATCCTAAACCTGGCGGACTTCTTTCAGACAGTTACCAAGGCTTTAGATGAGGGAAATGAGGTACACACAGCCTACCTAGACCTCGCAAAGGCTTTCGACACCATTCCCGATTCTGGTATTATAGACAAGCTCATCAGCCTGAACATAAACCCTTGTGTCACGAGATAGGTTGCCAATTGTCTCATGGACAGAACCCACACAGTGATAGTTGCAGGTTCTAGATCCGACTCTAAACCGGTTACAAGTGGCGTCCCCCAGGGCTCAGTCCTGGGACCCCTCCTGTTTGGTATATGCTTCTCAGAGGTACAGACAAGCACAGGAGGACTATGGCTGACCAAGTTCACAGATGACTGCTAACTGGAGGCCATAATTGACTTTCCAGCTGATACAGACATCTTCCAGAAGGGTCTCACTGAGATGGATACCTGGTGTCAAAATCATGGCCCCAAAATAAATGCCAAAATGTGCATAGTCATCCCCTTTGGAAAAAACAAAGTACCCGCGAACTACCACATACATGGTAGTCCCCTAAATACAGAAAATGTAATAAGTGATCTGGGGACCCAAGTAGATAGTAATCTCTTGATAATCATATTGCCAAGGTGGTTAGAAAATCCTTCTATGTGGCCCAACTAATCACAAAAGTGTTTGCATCTAGAACAAAAGAGGTTATTATGCCCCTCTACTCATCACTCATCAGACCCATCATAGAGTACAATGCCCCATTTGGGATGTACCGTGCAAGACACCTGCAACAGCTGGAAAGACCACAGAAGTATCTCACCAAGAGGATTACTGGCCTCAAACAGATGCCCTATGCAGCTCGACTGAAAAAACTCCAGCTGTACTTGGTTGCATACCGCTAACTCAGAGGTGATCTCTGCCTGACATACAAGGCCATGTCTGACCCAGAATTGATGGACATGCTCCACATAAAAAAAAAAAAAACAAATCCCCAAGTGCCACACGCTCCAGGGATCTAAACCTCACCACAGTGATAAATAGGACTTGCTGGAGGGATAGATTTCTGTCCCAGAGACCCTCCATGCTTTGGAACAGGATTCCAATTTACATTAGGCAGAGCCCCTCACTAACACTCTTAAAGAGAAACCTTGACAAGTGGATGGGTAACAGAAAATTTACCCCGGGGATCACTAAAGTGGTTCTGCTGGACAGAGGCACAGGGAACTAATCTAAGGGGGGGTGGCCAAAGCCAACACATTCTGACTAGGCTTATAGATGCCCTTGGGCAGATAGCCTAGTACTTACCTATGAACCTATAACAAAGAAGCCTTTTTAAAGACTTGCTATTCTTAAAAGAAAATTTTGGTGATTCACCTACTAAATCCCAGAGAAATAGTAAATGCAGGATGGTGATTCCATATATCTCTAATAATGGCGCCATCTGCTTTCTGGTCTAGAACTTCTATTAATGATATTTGTGCAGCAGCTATCTGGTCTGATGCTCCTACCTTTATTGCTTGTTACAGTTTGGATTTGACTTCCAGAAACAGGGCTGCCTTTGCCTCTGCAGTACTCTAGAATATCCTTTCATGAGGGTCACCCAAGGTTCACTTAGCTGGGGACTCTGTCCCAGTAGTTGCGGAATGAATGAAAAGAACAACATCAGATATTAAAGTTGTGTACTCACAATAACTATGCATCTGTGTTGTTCACTTTCATTCTACCTCAACTCCCCATCCTCCATCCCCCTTCCATTTAGCTCCTGGAATGACTTTATGGTTATTATGGAACCTCTGTTCCAGGCTTGAGCCCCAGTCTTCTAGTACTAGCCTTACTTTTGTCTTAACTTAGGGTTAGTTCTGCCTATGACTTAACAGGAGCATTATGGGTAAAGGGAGGAGCTCCAGATTTGGGTCAGATAGTCTAGTAAATGCAGCTGAGTCAGATCTAAGGTTGGATCTGAAACCCAAGAAAACAATGGACAATACAGATGCATTGTTATGGTGAGTACATAACATTAATATCACTATTTCTGGACTGTTTAGGTCCCTGTGCCCATTCATGATAATACTAAAATGCACTGTTGCTCTGCATCTGTGTCAGATTTTTTAAATTCCCTGCTGTTGCTCCTATATATATATATATATATATATATATATATATATATATATATATATGGTTCTACCTCACATAAACGAAACACCACAACACCGACAACGCAATCACCGACACCACATAACCGACAGTACAAAAACACGAAATCCCACATGCCCGACAACGAAATAACCGACGGTACACAAACACGAAACCTCATACACTTCACACACCACAATCAACAACCAAAACACATTCCCCGTCCAAAAACCACACACACAACACAAGCACACCAAAATCCCTACAAACCCACACTAAACCACACATACACAACTACCTACAACCCTGACCCAAACCCTAACCCTAAGGTCCGTCACTACCGCACACTTACCTGACCCGCTCCCTAACCCTAACTCACTTATCCGCCCTAACCCAAACACAATCACTACCGACACTTACCTGACCCGGCTCCTAACCCTAACTCACTTATCCCCTAACCCAAACACAATCACTACGCACACTTACCTGACCCGCTCCCTAACCCTAACTCACTTAACCCACCCCTATCCCCACTTACCTTACTGCACCTAACGTCCGTCACTACCGCATACTTACACAGCCTTTTCCCATTTCGGCATCCTCGGCGTCGGTGCTTTCATCCGTCGGGTCGGTCTTCTGCTTGTCGATCTTCTAGGTCCCGTCGCGTCGGTCTTCTGCGCTGTCGATCTTCTGGGGCTCGCGATTTCCCTGTCGATGTTCCGGCGTGTCGTTGAAGTGAGGTAGAACCATATATATATATATATATATATATATATATATATATATATATATATATATACCTCTGTTTTTTGCAGTTTAGCTGCAGATAGTGCCATGTGACTTCTTTTATTTGCATTATTTTCACCTCTAAAGATGATTCTGCTGTGTCCTCTATGGCTTACATGTAGTTTTCCTCTACACTGTGGTTAGCTTGTGTTTTGTGTTGCTGCATTATATCTGCAAGTGCTGTTGTTTGGAATGTGCCATGACATACTGCAATGTTTCAGCATATATTTTTTTGGATACCTGTTTATAGCATTAACAGATGGTAAAAGGTAAAGTTGCTAAAGAGAAATTGACTTACTGGCCTTGTAGCAATGTAGCTTTAGAACTGGTTATACTAAAAAAGGTGGAGAACAGGTTCAAGGATCCAGAAAGACTAATGTTGGGAAATTGCTCTCTGATTGTAGAATTTTGGCCATTTTACATTCACTTTCACATAAGTGAGTTTTTATTCAATTAGTCTGCTTTTTCTCATGTCATATCCATTTTTTTTTTTCATTTCATTGTCATTTACACATTTTTGTATATTTCATGTTTTCCTGCATATTTGTTACTTTATTATGTGGCAAGCACTGGATGGCATGTCTGTGGTACATGGCTCTGTCTTTCCAGTGCAATCGAGCTATTCTTTTCTGAATCACACTTTATCTTTTATTACAATCAATAAATAGTTCATAAGTACACAAATGACTTCTGTAAACTCCTTGTGCATTAATTTTTAGACTTCTTATTGTAATTCCAAGACTTATGATAGTAAGTTCCAGAATTATGAAAAAATGCAACAAAAACTGAAGCAGAATAGTGGATGTCAGCCATTGCTGTTCTCCATTAACGTTATTTTTAAGTGGGGGACAGGCTTCTCTGCAACCCGTCATGTGCGGAACTACAACCCCACATAGTGGCTACTGATATATACTAACTCTGAGACTGTCATAACTTGGAGAAAAGGAAATACTGGGAAACACTGCCACTTTGGACATAGTATAGATCATATACTTAGAATATGTAAGTACATGCAATCCCCAGTTTTGCGCACTCAGTCTTGCTATTCTCAGACTCACCTTTATGAGCATGGGAATTTAATACATTTACCAATTTATAGATTGATTTTGGTCTTTTATATTCTTTTTAGAAAGGAACTGAACTGAGCTGTTGAAATAAACCATTATGGTGACTTGGTAGAAAGCATTGGGTGCTTTTTTATGAAAATGGAAAATAATACGGGCTGAAATTTTAAATGTTTTGAAGCCCACACACAAACAAAAGTCATGGGCAGCTAGAGTTACTCTTCACAGTCCATTCCATAATCAGTGTAGTGAATATCTTAGCTGTGGGAGCACTAGGTCTGTAGCTCTAAATCTGATTCCATCTGCTATCACCAATATATGCAAATGCAGAACTGCTGAACACTCAGTAGCATCTCATGGGGGAGTGAGAGTGGTTGGCATAATGTTTAAGGTCATTACCTCATAGGTACAGAGTTTGATTCTGACCTCTGTTTATTGATTAGGATTGTAACAGTCTGCAGACTGATGACCTAGTATTTACCTGTGAACCCATGAACCCATGGTATAGCTCCATTCTGTTTCTGTGCAGAGTCTGTAACCGCACATTTAAAAGGGCTCCATCAGTGGGTTCACTGTCAGTGTTTATATCTGTGGTATGCCACATTTGTGTTTGTGTGTGCCTGGAATGTCATGGTTGTATGTGTATACGCATGTGTTGCTGCTGTCATTGTGAGACCATTGTGGATATTTGGTTCAACCTTCAGTCTATTTTGAAGGAAACCTGTGACTGATTCACCAACATTAAGCCACTTAATAACCTGAAAAAGCAACCAATTAGCATAAATCTGCCAGAATTAGTGATCTGAAATGCAAACTGTATTTTAGTGTCACAAGTATGATCTTTTAAGTGTTTTGGAGCTCGCTTAACCCAGCTATGCCCTTCTCCTTTTATATTTAGTAGTTAAATGAAGCAATTCAAAGGTTTGCACGTTGCAATGTACTGGAAATGACTGCATTTAGAAATGTATCATTGCATAAACTTTTTTAAGCCTCAGGACAGCAAGTTTATGGTATGCAGGACCTGTAGATCTTACTTTCTATAGTAGCACAGACATCACAGATTTTTTTTTAATAACTTTTTTAACCCATTGCAGCTGACTCCAGTGCCTCTACTTGATCACTGGGTCTACCTACCTCTTTCTATCCCCCCGACTTGCTCCAGTTAGGCCTGGGGTCAGTAAAGAGATCAAGGCATCCTGGGAAAGCATCACACTGTTGCCGTTGAAGAGATATTTTTCCCTATATGTTCTGCGTCTTCCTGCATACTCATCCTTTGCCAGTGGTTTGCATTCCAATGAGCTCTGCGGTGTTTAGGCCACATTTCTGCAGGAAATCAACCATATTCCAGCTCCACTACGGTAAATACACTTTGCACTTCCCTGTCCTCTGCCAGGATTAATGCAAAGCTGTATCCAAGAGCATAACCCAGCGCTACCAGGATGAGCACACCCAGCCTTCTTTGCCAATGTCTCAGATGCCTAAGCTACTAATCAAACCCATGTTACCTGGGCTGTAGCCAGGGATTTATACCACTATGCCATGCTTTATATGTATACCCCATGCTGCTGGCTACACAGTGTTACATTAAACTGCAACTATTGGCTGCTGGTTGCCAAAAGAGTGTTTTTGCAACAAATCCCAAATCAGTTATATTGGGATACTGCCCTCCTGATATCCCACAAGAGCTGAACTGGTTCTGCTACATTTTCCCAAAGACTGAAACATAAATGGTGTAATGACTTATCTTTCCTTCCCCTTTAAGATGATGACAGAGCCTTGTCAAGACTTGGATTGGACTCATATTTTGCAGCATACTTTGTCCTGGTGTCAGGACTGCTGGGGTTCATTCTCTGGTCAAAGATAATTTAATGGAGTTTTTTACCATATGCACTGAATGTAAATGTTTTCAGACTACTGGTTATAAATGTATAAAAATGACAGGATCTGCCAGATATCGCTTATCTGTTGATTTTCTTGTTGGAGCATTTTGAATGCCCTCCCACTTCAGCTACTGTAAAATACTGAGCCACGCCCACTGGACTAGACAGATAAAGCCCTGACTATGACCCAGGTAACCCAAGCTCAAGTAGTGTCTCAGGGCACATAACTGGCTACTCATTCCCATGGTAAAGTCTCTGGTGAAGACCAGAAAACTGACAGGAGTGCTGTCCTCAAGGGGGCCAGATAGTCCTGAGGGGCTGTGTCATTCATAGATAAGAATGACATCACCATCACTGATGTTCATTGCTCACCAAAGCTTTGGACAGTTACAAACATAAGAGATGGGTTAGGGTTGTTGTATGAAAAACAAAATTATCCCTGGACTTGGATGGGAGACAGCTCTACTGTCCATTGCTCATCTGTCACCTCCTAGAGGAAAAATGGGCTGTATGGAGCCATGGAGAGAAGGGAGCTTGATAGTCCCCAAGTCAGGATGGAAAAAGAAAAAAAAACTACTGAAAACATTTGTATGCATTTTTACAAGTCTGTTAAATTTTAGTTGTTGCATTGAGCAGTGACAGCATATGTACTAAGACACTTGCTTTGCCATCAGACTGCTGTAGTTAACCTGCTATCAAATAAATAGGTGAATACATAAATGCAGTCATATGTTAGCTGAACATCTCTGAGCTAGTCTGAATGATTTTTTTAGAATTCCAGCTCTACAACAGTATGGCTAAAAACAAGGTCTTGCCATGACAAGACTTTGGAAGATAAAGGAGACGTGCAAAAGTGTTATACAAGATGATTGGCAGTTTCTCCTGTTGCACGTACAGCTTTCTTCATGTAAGACCTCCGTATTATGATCTTATATATATATATCCAAGTGGACTGTGCCAAGGTAAAATGCATGCCAAATCATCTGGTAGCTAGTACAGTGGGTTGAGAGGCTAAGCTGTAAATAAGCTCCTTCCAGTTGTCACAGGGGTACAGTGTTTGATTCCTTCCACCTCCACTTGCCTCCTTTGTGAGCACATCCATTATCCAGACAGTGTATACAACTGGCTTACTCAGTTAACAACTAACAAAAAGACAGCATTTGAAAGATATGGCTCTTACTATAGTTAAAGGCATATGCAAGGGTAAAACCTGAATGCAGTCATAAGATGAATTGTAACTTTCACTTTTACTAGCACTCAGATATAATGATGGAGTGCATAGGAATCAGAAAGGCGGGCACTGACGTTTCTTAAGCTAAAACAGGGAATAGTAAAAGCCAGGGAAAAACTTTGTAAAGTAATGCAGAACTAAATCATGACAACATCCAAACTTGGAGTAAATTGAATGAAGTATAGTAAAACTGTCCCTTCTATGATATGAACATATGAAATAATATGTTTGTTGAGCCTGGACTGGCTGTAGAATAGAAGACTGGCTGCATATAATATCAATGACATGGTTACAGCAGGCTTGCTCATTTGGAAAAGGGAAAATCATTTAATGACAGATTGACTCTGAGGAGGGACTGATATTCCTTGACATCTCTTTTGCATTAGTTCAGTACATCCATATCATAATATACCCTTTGTGTGAAAGCGATAATTGTCAGGATAGGGTTAAAGCAAACTCACATATTTCGGGAAAGATGCTACAAAAGGAGCATAGTATTCTAGTTTTCTTCACTATTTCCTTTTATTATTTAGTGGGTTTAAAATGAGGTTTTGATAATAAGCATCTCTAGTCTGAGGTTAAGCTGTGGCATGTGGTGAAAGATTAAGCATTGTACAGTGACCTGACATGACTTAACAGCTAAAAGAATAATCCTTCAGCAATGTAGGCAAGCAAAGAAAAAGGATTTTAGAAATAATAACCACCTTAACAGAAGCTGACCCTGATGATGTGACCGCATCAAAACATATGCAATATAAATTCTATGAGAAGATTTATCTCCTTTCAGAATGACTGCATAAAGATGAAAGGACTGTATGCAATGCATAATTTCACAGCAGACAAAATGAAAGTGTGAACAGAGGATTAATGCAGAAGTAATGTCAGTCATTTCAATTCATGTGAACTCAAGTTTCCTTTCTACATATTTGTTCATGCTAGCTTTCACTGTAAGGGAGGATAGGTATATGAAAACTTAGCTGACATTTATGTAAGGACACTAATATGCTGTCAAAACAGCAGAAATGTATTTAACTAGAGATTCTAATGGATGAAATGGGCATGCACAACTTCAGATTTTCCCACAACATAGCATCCAGGTCCGTCTAAATAAATTAAATAATACAGCACAATCCTGTTCTCAGTACTCGCTAAAAGGGGAGTACTATATATATATATATATATATATATATATATAAATATACACGTGTGTGTGTGTGTATATATATATATATATATATATATATATATATATATATATATGTATATATATATATATATATATATATATATAAATAAACGCGTATATATTTTATATATATATATATATATATATAAATATACATGTCAAAGTGAGTTGCTATCAATCGATTACGGAAGGATGTAAACCATGGCTTAGTTTTACAATGCAGTGGAATTAAGCAGATCAGCATGTTGGATAGCAGATCAGAAATTTTCAGGATGATGTATGTCTTTGAAATGAAATGTCAGAAACGATGAGATGCACAGAATGATGAAACAGGGATCAGTGATAAAATAAAGCAGCAGTTGCACTGAAGATAAGCAATCATCTAGAAATAAGTAGAAAAGGCTGTAATGATCTCTGAAAAAAAAGAGTCTGAAAAATAAAGATCAGTGTTATTCTCTGAAGGTGACATTGCAATACAAGGATGCAGAAACCAAAGAGGAATGGAGAAAACACCTTTAACAAAGAAAAGTCAGTAAAGACAGAGAAATGGCAAGATAAGCCACTCTGGTGGAATAGGGATACAATGTTCTGAGTGTGGCCTGTTTGACCCATGTTCAGTTAGCAGCTCAGACACTTGCCGGAGATAGTACAGGAGAGTTTTTTTTTTTTAGGGGGAGGCACATGGTTGGTGTGTTGCAGGAGTTAATTTCTCTGGTAGAAGCTGAGAAAGCATAGTGACTTCTGTCTGGGGATTTTTGGGGCTCAGGATGGTGTCAATTGTGGAGGCAGGAATGTGCTCCACTAGGATCCATATCATGACTTACCCCCTCAAACAAGAAGCACACAGGTACGCGGTAGGGATCATATACTTTCCTCAGCTAAAACACAGCTGTCCACAGTATGATAACAACTCTGACTGCTCTACTCCTTGGATGTTGAGATGGTAGTTCAGCCAGGGCACTTGCCTGACCAGAACCCCACACAGTGAGGGACAGACCTGGGAGTTGCTCCTGATTGGGACATTATTTTCTTTTTTATTTGCTTACTCAGGAAGTCCAACTGTACAAACAAACCCCTTTATAGAGGAAGCAGGGGAGAAAAGCTTTCTGATAAATAATAACAATAGTACATATACAACATACAGAAGACTTAGGTAAAATGTATTTACATTACTTACAAACCTCCATGACAACTATTTACAGTACTAAACTTGCAGTAGTAGAAGACATTGTAGAATCTTTGGTGCATTAATTGGTCTGGCCCCTACCTGGCAAGGGAAAGAATCAACACTAGCCCTACTGGAGAAGGGCATTAAAGAAAGAGGAAACTATAGGCTGGAGAAGAACTCATGTCAACCATTACAAGTTTTAGGTTTCTGCTTTACTTATCTGTGGCACACATTTCTCAGAATGTTGCAAAACAGAACTCACTAGTTAGAAAATTCATTTGAGAAACAGAGATCTGGAGAGTTGAAAGTGAATGCTGGCTTCAGTTATGATGACCAAGAGGAATTTAGGACCTTTCCTAGAGCTGAAATGTTGTCATTACCCTAAAGTTTTAAAATATAAGTAAGTACATAGAAAAGTGTATCTTGTGGGCATGTATCTCTTTTTCTTGTAATCAGTCTATTATAGATTTTTTCATTACCACCCAAAGTATCTGAAACTGGTGTTCATTTCCTTTTAAATGTGCAGATGTTAGTATCTCATCAAGGTGGTCTTGCCGTGGTTAAACTCATTATTGTCATCATCATCATCACCCTCCTTTTCCCCATTTTGTATATGGCATCAGAGTGTTGCATCAATTCCCTCTCAATTCAATGCCAGTCTCCTGGCTTCTTCTACAGCAATGCCTGACAGTCACAGGTCTTCTTTCACATACACCATCCGTCTCTTTGCTGGATGCCCTCATTTCCTCTAGCTTTCTTCCTGTCTATCCCAAATCTTTTTTTATCAGATTGTCTTCTGCATTCCTGCATGTGACCAAACTACCATAATCTTTTCTTTCTGACTTTCTCTGCAATTGTAGCTACTTGGGCTTCTGCCCTGATGTCCTCATTTCACACAGTGTGCATCCTACTACCAATCTCAGGCACTTTATCCACTCTAGCTTCCAAAACTGCTCTGTCTTCACTGCCTAGGTTTCTGTAAGTTATACTGGTCACACCATGATTTGTACACCTTACTTTTCAGTTTCTTTTGCATTATTCTGTCATACACTACCTTGACACTCTGTGCCATTTCCCTGCCACCCCTCTAAGTCTAGCTTTCACCTCTCATTCAAAGTATGACCTTCTCATTCAGACTATGCACAGGAAATTGTCAGTCCTGTTTTTAGGTGGGAATTGTGGAGAGGTTAGAGGACATGTACCTTGGTGATTTAGCCATTACACATTCTTTTGAGTTAGATTACTTTGACTGTCTGATGGCTTCATGCAATGATTTTTGGGTTCCTGTCACGTAGTCGAACTTTTACAAGTTCGAACCTCATATGGTCGAGATCATCAGTTCGAATTTGTAAAAGTTTGAGCGTTTCAATGGAAATCTCCATAAGTGGAAGTTTCCATTTTGTTCAATGGGGTGTGATCTCGGAGTTGGTATATTTAAGTAGTGGGGGGAGGATGCAGGGGGGCTTGCCCCTCTGCTTAAAACAGTTTATTTTGTTTTCCGTTGTTTTTTTTTTTTTATCCATAGTCGAAGTTTTGTAACTTCAAACATAATGGTTCAAACATTACGTGTTTGAAGTTATAAGACTTCGACTATGTGATATAGACCCATGACTTTTGGAGGGATCCTCAGCTGATTCATGCTGCTAACATCTATTGGTATCAGCCTTCAGTTATGAAAAATGTAAAGGTATGATCACATGGGGACTGACTTCAAGTTATGGGTCCTGTTGTAATACCAAATGTCTGGTCCTCTCTCTCTTGCTTGAGGATTAAGATACTGAGAAATTCTTGCCTTCTGTTTAAGGTATAGTTCAGAGGTTTGATTTTAGTTGTTTTCTGAATTGCAACTCCCCGGTGAAATGGCAATGGTCCCAACAGAAAAGTCAGTAGTTATTCTTTGGTGGTGCCAGTTCTGTGAGGTAGAATATATGGACATGTTGTTGTGGTGTCTTTGAACAAAAACTCTTGAGACATATTTTTTGAGTGGATGCACAAATAGTAGGTAAAACTCTGAATCATGGCGCCATTTAGGTTATTCTGGTGACAGTATAAAGTTTGTTATGTAAAATGATGAAAGCATATTAGCTGAAATGAATGGATGCTTGTTTATCAGTGTATAAAAGCAGCAAAATTATGAGCTAGATCGCTATATTTGGAAATATATGATTTTTCATACCGTGGAAGCATGTCAGTGCATTGTAAGTATAGAAGAATCATCCACTCCAGTTTCAGAATTTATCTCAAGTTTTCTTGTGTTTTTGGTTCTTGTAGAAGATTAAGTGATTGCTCTGTACATGATATTCTCAACTCTTGATAACAGTGAACCAAACATGTAGGTAGACTCTGAGAGAAATTCAAGGGCACTTGTCTGACATTATTGATTCTGTTAGTGATGACGGCAACTAGAATTCAGAGACAGATGAGACTGAAAGCAGCACAGCAACAAATAAAGATGGTAAGCTTTTTAAGCTATGCTCCCCCTCTCTGTCAGAAGTGGAATACTTTTCATTGTATTCCAAATAGACCAGCAGATTCAGAGAGAGTCTCACAGCTGGAAGTAAGAGCTTTGGCCTAAAGGAATTGTTTCTGTGAAGCAGGAAACTGTAATTCCGAGGTATGTTGGCCATAATGATGTAATACCTCATTATCGAGCTACATGTCTCTGAATCACCATTGACTACCGTGAGTGCAAATCAGCATTTTCCTGCAGTAGTCAACATAGGAGACCCATGCATTGCATTGGCTGAGGTACCCCCCTCATTCACTATCCCACATACATATTCAAAAATATGCACCCACCTACCACCCCAACACACACACACATTCACACACACTCACAAACACGCACTGCAACACACACTGAAATACCTCATACCCATCTCTGAGTTAGCCTTCTGCCCTCACAAATCACGGATCCCATCAGTCAGTCAGTAATGCCAACCATTAAAGTTTCATACTTGATATTGCTTATAAAGTGAGTACTGGTATGAGTTGAGATATTCTCCATAGTATTATCTACTGTTCCTCTGAATCTTTGCACCAAAGCTTACTCCTGCACAGACACAACCCCATTCCTCTTTTCTGTCCCTAATTTTACAAGATGCTTATGCTTCTTAGGTGCCCTGTCCCTCATAGCTCATGCAGTCATTGAATAATACCAGACAGTGTTTCAAATGTATTATTATGCAAAAATAAATAAATAAATAAATAATAAAGCCCCGCTGCACCAACTGATCAGCTAGTATAGCAGGGTAGTATTCCTGCTTTGTGTCAAGTGAGCAGAGTTCAACACCCACTTTTACTTTACATCGTTTTGTTATTATGAAAGGTAATATTTTAGTGCATCCCTGCTGTTTAGACATGGAGCAGGGGACTAATATGCTTTGTGTAAGATGAGAAAGTAGAGGGTTGCATGCTATACAGATTATCCCTGATGTCTAGTTTTCCCAACACCCTATGTCTTTCATTCTGTAAATCTTTTTTTCTGTAATCTTTAAATGTCTTTAAGACACAGTGTTCCCCGGTCTCACATTCTTCACATTGCAAAACTTTATTCTGCCATTTTTAAATGCCTTTAAGGCATGACATAAAATATTTATGCCTGGTGTCTACAAGTCTTCAACCAGTGTTGCAGTATTTACCCATTAGTCTAGGGGAGTGTGGAGGTATGACATCCACCCCTACTCAAACACACATATTCACACATTCATGCATATTCACACACACACACACACACACACACACACACACACACACACACACACACACAACACACATATATATATATATATATATATATATATATATATATAGATTCACTATAGAATCCCAAAATACTGAAATCCCGAATTTCGAAATTCTATAGCCAAAAGCTTAAAATCGCGAAACACCAGAAGCGTGAAATTCAAAATCCCGGAGTTCGGAGCTTCTGGTGTTGCGGTGTGTGAATGGATGGATGCAAGTTCAGGTAAGTATGTATGTGTTGGCTAGGGGCTTTAGTGTATGTTAGTCTGTGTTTTACCTGTGATGTGTGTGTCAAGGGGCTGTGATATGTGTGTGTTACATTTGTGTGTGTGATTATGCGATCTTGGAGTTAGTATATATAAGAAAGGGGGATGTGGGAGGCGCAGCTCCCTACATGGGGGAGCAGGGGGGCTTGCCCTCTGCTTGTCTGTAGTATAAGATTGCATGTCTGATTGTGGTGGGACATTGTGTGTATGAGTATGTGTGTGGTGTATTTGTAGTGTGTTTTGCGGTTATGGGGTTTCGGCATTTTGAGCGTTCGGCTATAGAATTTTGAAATACTGAAATTCGAGATTTCAGTACTTCAGGATTCTATAGTGAACCCATGCACACACACACACACACACACACACACATATATATATATATATATATATATATATATATATATATATATATATATATATATATGGGTCCCCTTTAGATAGTTGAACTTTTAAAAGCTCAACTTTCATATGGCTGAGACCATATGATCGAGCTTTTAAAAGCTTGACCGCTCTGAATGGAGATCTCCATACAGCACGGAATGGGAAGATTTCCCATTTCTGCAGTGTAGTGCGATCTTGGAGTTGGTATATTTAAGTAGCGTGGGGTGTGGGGGGTGCAGGAGGGCTTGCCCCCCACTAGACACATTTAGATTTTATTTTGTTTTTGCATTTTTTTGTACATGGTTGATGTTTCAAATGTTTGATCATATGGTCTCGGCCGTTGAACATTTGAGATATCGATCATGTAAAGTAGACCCATTTATATATATATATATATATATATATATATATATATATATATATATATGTATATATATATACACACACACACACACACACACACACACACACACACACACACACACACACACACACAACATTACCTTTCTGCTATACTTCTTGGCACTTACCTCTAACATGATTGGGTGAAGAGCAGCTTTTTATTTACACGGGTGGATGATTAACTTATACAGTCAGGCAATTCTCTGAATTACTTAGTTGCATAAATGCCTTACTATTTCTGAGGTGAGAACAAAGGGCTAACTTTCATGGGACACTCCCATAGAATGCCTTATTAGCATTCACAGAGGCAGCCCTCCATGATTTCGTGTTGCAGCACCATGATATGGCTGTCCAAATCATAAATTGTTACTGTGAGGTGTATACCTGGAGTACACCTCATAGCAATATTTCTGAATCTGGCTCAAACAATTTAATAATATTTTATGTATATAAATATAGGGTCTATATTATATGAATGAAAGTTCATATAATAGAATGCTCAATGAGCGAAAATCCCAGACATCGAAAACAATATTGTGGGGGGCTGCACCCCCCACTAAATATATATTCCAACTCCGAGATCGCACTACAGTGAGGAAAGGGCAAAAACTCCAATCTTTACTGTACTGAGATCCCACAACATGCACCTTGATGTCCGGGAGTTTCGCTCATTAGAGCGTTCGCTTATATGAACTTTCATTCATATAATATAGACCTATATATATATATATATATATATATATATATATATATATATATATATATATACTCCTCTTGCCACCCCCTGCAAATACTCAGTACAACGGCCTCTCTATAATGGTAAGACATCATCATGTTAACATGGTTTCATTGTGCCCTTGCCTCTTGTCTAGCAGTTACACATCCAGATTGGTTATACAATATGATTCCCTACATATACTTCAGGTGCAATTAACTGTTGGTAGGATACCTATTCAATCATTGGCAGCCATGGGATCCCCTCCATGAATCTGGACACGCACTCTGCCTATTTGGATGTACTTGAGCCTATCAAGGTACATCCAACATCATAGTTTTAGGCAACTTTAACTACCTATCCATTGACTGGGTAAATTACTCATGCTCAAACTCACTTGCCCAAAGGTTTTTCAACTTCGTTAACGCCAATGCCCTGGGCCAGCTGGTTAACATCCCCACAAGGGATGCCAACATCCTGGATCTGGTGCTTACCAGTATGAGGCACCACTGTAGCACCCCTTCTGTGAGGTCATCCCTGGTGATATCTGACCACAAATCAGTCTCATTTGAAGTAACAATCACACCTGACCCCCCCCCCAGCAGAAACTAAACTAAAAAACTTCTCCAGTGCAGATTATATCCTCTTATGGGATGGTATAATTAACTTCAGTGCACCTCCCCCATCAAATGGAACTGACAACTATGCCGAGTTCTACACCAATGCTTTATATAAACACCTGTATAACTGCATTGACTCAGCCATACCTGAAAAGACCAAAATAAGCTCCTTAAGGAAGAGCAAACCTGCCCGGTGGACAACTGCTATTAACAGACTTTACAATAAGAGGAAGAAATGACTGTCTAAGAGTAAGCAGGAACGAGCCCTAAACTGGAAACACTCCCTCCTCAGCTTAAACAAGAGAATAAGACTTCTTGTGAAGTCCTCCAAAGCAAACTATGAATCCAAATTAGCTTCCTCAACTAAGGACACCCATAAGGTGTTCTTTAGTTACATCCGTAACCTAAAAGGAAAGGCTCAGATTTGTGCCAAACTGCTTGTTCATAATGCCACATATACTGAGCCTGTGGATATAGCTAACCTGTTGGCTGACAGGTTCTGTGAAAACTTCACTCTCCTGTCCTCACCACAAATAGCCCATGACATCCCTACCACCTGTCCCCTACCTTGTATCTGTAAAGGGCAGGTCATAAATGCCCTCTTTAGGGCCAAAAACACAGCATCTATGGGACATGATAGCATCCCAGGCTGTGTCCTACATGGGCTCCAACAGAATTAGCAACACCATTGGGTAGTCTTTTCGATCATAGTCTAAGCACTGGCGTCATCCCAGCTGAATGGAATTCGGCCACCATTATTCCCTTGCACAAAAGTTGTGCTTCCACTGACCCCAGGAACTACAGACCTATTACCCTGACTAGCCTTATCTGCAAGGCCATGGAGTGAATCATCATGGACCTTATCAACACAGATATAGGTAATCTCCAAACACTTGACCTTACTCAGTTTGGATTTGTCAAACGGAGATCATGTCTATTAAACCTGGTGGACTTCTTTGAGACAGTCACCAAGGCTCTGGACGAGGGGAAGTCTGTGTATACAGCCTACCTAGACTTAGCTAAGATGTTCAACACTATCCCACACTCAGGCATCATTGACAAACTCACCCAGCTAGATATCAACCTTTATATCATTAGATGGGTTACTAACTGGCTCACTGATAGAACCCATATAGTCAAAATAGGGGAATCGACCTCCAGCAGCAGATCTGTAACCAGTGATGTTCCATAGGGATCAGTCCTGGGACATCTACTGCTTGGAATCTATTTCTCTGAAGTACAAGCAAAAAATAAAGGTCTGTGGCTGACAAGGCTTACAGATGACTGCAAATTGGGAGCAGTCATACAATCTCCAAATTATGTCAACATCCTACAAGAGGGTCTTACACAAACATATGATCGGTGCCAAAGTCATGGCCTTAAACTGAATGCAAAAAATGTATTGTTATCCCGTTCAGTAAGAGTGATGTTCCTGCCAACTACCACATCAATAACGACACCTTAACTATGCACTCAGTGGTGAGAGACCTGGGCACACAAGCTGACAGCAACCTTACCCTTGACCATCATGTCTCCACAGTGGTAAGAAGGGCATTCTATATTTTTCATCTCATAAGCAAGGGCATTGCCTCCAGAAAAACTTAAAACTTCCATGGGACCTACAAACACTGGATCCTACCCAGTTCGGCTTTGTTAAGGGCAGATCCTGCCTCTTAAACCTGGTTGATTTCTTTGAAACAGTCACCAAGGCCATTGACGAGGGGAAGGTGGTCCACACAGCCTACCTGGACCTCGCAAAAGCCTTCGATACAATACCCCACTCGGGCATTATAGATAAGCTCACCAGCTTAAATATAAACCCCTATGTCACTAGATGGATTGCAAACTGGCTCAAGGACAGAACCCACATGGTTAGAATTGCTGGAGCCATGTCAGACTCCAAACCAGTTACAAGTGGTGTCCCACAAGGCTCAGTCCTGGGACCTCTCTTGTTCGGTATATATTTCTCGGAGGTACAGGCCAACACGGAAGGACTGTGGCTGACCAAGTTCGCAGATGACTGCAAACTGGGTGCCATAATCGACTCTCCAGCCAACACAAGCATCCTCCAAAAGGGCCTCATAGAAACAGACAACTGGTGCCAGAGCCATGGCCTCAAGCTAAATGTCAAAAAGTGTATAGTTATCCCTTTGGCAAAACAAAGTGCCCACAAATTACCACATAGGTGGTAATCCACTAAGTACAGAAGAAGTAATTAGGGACCTGGGGACCCAAGTTGATAGCAATCTCTCATTTGACAACCACATGGCCAAAGTGGTTAGAAAAACATTTTATATAGCCCACCTAATCATGAAGGGATTCACATCTAGATCAGGGGAGTCATCGTGCCTCTTTACTCATCCCTCATCAGGCCCATAATTGAGTACAATGCCCCTTTGGGATGTACCTTACCAGACACCTGCAGCAACTGGAAAGACCCCAAAAGTACCTCACCAAGAGGATCAAAGGGCTCAAACAGATGCCATATGCTGCCCGGTTAAAGAAACTCCAGCTCTACTCAGTGGCATACCGCCTGTTCAGAGGCGATCTGTGCCTGACGTATAAAGCCATGTCCAACCCGGAATTAATGGACATGCTGCACCTCAGAAAATCCAAATCCCATCGAGCTATGAGCTCGAGAGACTTGAACCTCAGCACTGAAATAAATAGGACATGCTGGAGGGACAGATTTATAACCCAGAGGCTCCCTTCACTCTGGAATAAAATCCCAGTCCAGGTTAGGCAGAGTCCCTCATTGACTCTCTTCAAGAGGAATCTTGATGAGTGGATGGGAGATCGTAGGTTTACCGCGGGTATCACTTCTGTGTCACTGTTAGACAGAGGCACAGTATACTAACCTCGAAAAAGGGCATAGCAAAATAAATTTAAAATGGGTGGCGAAAGCCAAACACATTCTGGCTAGGCTTATAAATGCCCTAGGGTAGATAGCCTAGTATGAACCTATGAACCTATGAACCTATGTACTCTTCCCTCATCAGACCAAAAACTGAGTACAATGCCCCTTTTGTTATGCGCCTTTCCAAGTACCTGCATCAATTGGAGAGACCGCAAAGGTTCCTCAAAAGGAAAATTCAAGTTCTTCCTGCATCTGTCCTCTCTGGATGGTCTCAAATTACTGTCATTTTATTCTGTTTCATACAGACTACTCAAAAGCCATCTCTGCCTTGCACACAAGGCAATCTCTGACCCTGCTTTATTAGAAATGCTGCATCTCTGTAAGTCAAATTGTACATGGGTTACTCACGCTAAAGACCTTAACCTGGTATGTGACATTAATAAAACTTGTTGGAGAGACAGATTTGTCTCCCAGAGGTTACCACACCTTTGGAACAGACTACCACTTGATGTCAAACAGAGCACCTCATTTGCTCTCTTCAAAAGCAATCTGGACAATTGGATGTATAACCACAAATTCACCACAGGGGTTCCACCTATGTCCCTCTTGGACAGGGGCAATAGGTGCTGATCATGGAAATAAGGGTAGAACTTGACTAGGCTTGTAAGGGCCCTAGGGCCATTAGCCTAGTAACTTTCTGTGATCCTGTGATCCTATATGTCTACAGTAGTGAGGGAATCATTCTTTGTTGTGCAACTTATAAACAAAGGTATCAGAAGCAAGAAAAAGAAACTCTCCTGTGACTGCCAAAGGTGATTTAAAAAAAAAGCAAAAGTCTGTGTAGAAACTAACATAGACCACTGCAGGCTACAAAAAAGTTATGCTTTTCAGAATAAAATAAAAACGTTAATTATAGAGACTTAAAATAGGAAGTAAAAAGATAAAACAAAGCCCTTGTTGATTTGCGTATGGTAAGCGCTTTCGGCTAAAAGCCTTCCTCAGATCATGATCTGAAGACCCTATCCCTGTAGTCTGTCTCCTACAGGCTGTTGAGGGGAGATCAATGCATGGCATACAAGGCATTGTCAGACCCCACCCTAAAAGACCTCCGGCATATCTGCAAAGCAAGCAGCACCAGAATTACTTGTTCTCAAGACTTAAACCTTACATGTGATATAAATAGGTCCTGCTGTAAAGACAGATGTGTATCCAGGAGACTACCCCTTCTCTGGAATAGACTCCTCATCTATGTGAAGCAGAGTTTCTCACTAACCAAATTCAAGTGTTACTTGGACAATTGGACGATGAACAGGAAATTCATCCCTGATTTGGTACCTGTGTCTGATGGACACAGGCAGCCTGTAAATGTTTCATCTCCCAAACTCCTGCTTGTAAATGTTTCATCTCTCAAGCCCCTGCTTACACTTATCAAGGATACCAGAATTTGTCAAGAGATTTGGGATGCATGGCTAGGCAAAAAAGGCCCTTGTGGGCATTGACTTAGTAAACAACTATGAACCTATGAACCATGCATCCACATATTTATTCTCTAAGGTGTCCATGTAAACTATGAGAGTATGTAAAACCATCTTGATATATTGCTTGAGCCAATGCTTTTTGTTTTTTGTTTGATTCAACATATGGGTTGTCAGATCCAACTGGATCCGACCTCGGCACCAAGATCGCAGCTTCTACTGTTCCAGGGCTCTGACTCCTCCCCTACCCAATAATTCCCTGAACTCAGATCTCATCTGCTGCCTGAAGACTTCCGATGTATTGAGAGGGATTTCCATAGCATATCCTTAACAAAAGTTCTTACTTCTTATCTCCTCCTCCTACAGCAAGAATTTTTCTTTCAATTTTGTGAACAATTAACACTAAATTTTGTGTCTGGTTACTAAGTAGATAGTTTTAGTAGTTTATATAAGGTTTAGTATTTAGTAGTTGTCCAGTATTTAGTCTTTGGTATAGAGTAATAGCTTTCATTAGATTTTTGCTTATTATAGTCGGGAGAGTGGGTAGTTATCTGCAATATTATTACGTATGTGACCTTTTTTCTCAGAATTCTCAGGATTGCTAGTTTTTTTTTTTTTCTGAGAAGCCTTGTAATTGCAGACTCTCAAGCCTTTAAGAAGTGTGCTAAGTGCAGGCATAAGCATAAACTCCCCACCCTCAAGAAACTCACACTTTGTGTATTTACTGTTTGGGCTCTGCCCATTTAGATTCAGATTGTCAGTCTTATTCCTCTTTCAGCTCCAGGGGGCTTTAAGCTAGGCATGAAAAGTTGATTGTAAAAGGCCTTCTTCCATCACAGACAGAGCCATTGTTACTTGGACCTTTGTCTTCTCCTTCCCAGCCATAAAATGGGATAGGCCAACGTCTTATGGAGAATTCACTAGAAAAAGAAAAAAAGATGGAGAGAAAGAAAAAGAGCAGGGCATACAAAAGGAAAATGACAAGGACAAGTCTTCACCTACTTCAGCCAAAAAGCATTTTCCAGATCTGACAGTGCCAGTCAGACCCAAACTTAAAGATACCTGGAAGTTTGAAACAACAGCTTCTTGGAACCATACATCTTCTTCTCGACCCTGTGTTCTTACCAGAACCAGTGAGTCCAAGACTATATTCACCTATTCTTCAAGAAAGAAGATTTTCCAGTCCTTCATCTGTGGATTCATTTGCCTAGTCATTTTGAAGCTTAACAGAATATGATGTCAACTGAATGATGAGAAAGTTTCCGAGAAAGCAAATCCAGCTGGTGTTGTTTTGCTACTGTCTCTAGGGAATGTACTGACCATTAGACTTCTACCCCTCCACTCATCTTGCCTGTTCCAGTCCATCCTTTGGTTTTGGTAGTGTTGGATCCAGCTAACTCTGAAGCGCATATGTCAGTGCCGGGTCTACTTCACGTTGTCGTAAGCTGACAATATCGAGTCTGATATTGTCGGCATGACAATATTGAAAGTGAAGAACATCGTGCAAGTAAACGGAAATCTACGCAAGGGGAGATTTCCGTTTAACTCAATGTAGTGTGGTCTCGGAGTTGGTATATTTAAGTAGGGGGGTGTGGGGGGTGCAGGGAGGCTTGCACCCCTGCCTACGCCATTAAGTTTTTTTTTTACATTTTTTTTTACGTTATTCGATGTTTTACTTAATCGATCAATAAAGTTCAACCTTTATTGATTCGATTAAGTAAACTTTCGATAACGTGATATAGACGTGCAAGTGCCAGAGGACAATCTACTTATATACTGATAGCTTCCCTCTCTTTTTTGACTGCTATATCTTTGAATGAAGAAGAGAATTGGAGTTGGAGTGTTCGTGCTGCGTTCTGAGGGGATGACTCAATTCTGAGACTTTTGGAGCCATTTCTTCTCCTCATAGCTTCTACACTAGGTAGCTTGGTTTCTAGATCAGCCTGTGGCCCAGGACTCATTGGTGCAGAGGGTTCTCTCTCATTTTTGGATCCTAGGAGACCATCAGTTCAGCCTTCGAGGATTTTGAAAGGGTTTTTGGCATGCTCAAGGAGAAGGCATTCTCATCTAGCATGGTTCCACACAAACCCCAAATAGATCTTGCTGTTTCTTCTTCTCATCCTGCTAGACAGGGTCATTTGGGACCTCAGGCTTCTGAAACCAGATGATTGTAGCTTCCAGTCTGATTCTGAACCTTCTGACCTCCCAAAAGAACCAAATCATAGGAAGCAGATGTGCAAATGAAAGCACACAGACTCTTCTCCTGAGTCTTTCATGGTGGATACAGATTTAGCTGAAGATGAGGGGTCCCCACAGTCCCTTATGGAAGTCATCACCTTTGATGAAATCCTTGATCTCATGAAATAGAGAGAAGGATAGTCCACTGAAGATCCCTCACTTGACAAATCTGTATGTTTGGAAGCCTTCGGTTCAAACTCAAAATCAACCTGCTGTTTCCATTCTGCCAACCCACCGCATGTGCATCTGTGCCTGCACAGAGTGCCTAAAACATCAGGTCCCATTTCTCCAAGACCCGACACACATTCTGACCTGACTTGTAACCACCTAGGCAAGGCCACAGGGCCAGATAACACCCAAGCTCCCAGTTAAACATTAAATAAAAGTCACAGTGCACCTAAAACATTGGGTCCCATTTCTCCAAGACACCCCCACATATTCTGAACTGATGTGTAAACACCTAGGTAAGACCACAGGGCCAGATAACATTCAAGCTCCCAGTTACACCTTAAATAAAAGCCACAGTGTGCCTAAAACATTGGGTCCCATTTCTCCAAGATCCACACACATTCTGAGCCAACGTGTAACAACCTAAGCAAGACCGCAGGGCCAGATAACATCTAGGCTCCAAGTTACACCTTAAATAAAAGGTTTAATCAACATAGAATCCACAAAAGGTAAAAAACGGTGTGTGTCAAGAATTCCACCAGGAATGAACCAAAAGGTGAACACATTAAAAACACTTTTATTACACAAACTCCACCAGATTAAGTGCTTTCATCCACTATAACGTGGACTTCATCAGAATACTCAACACTTAAAGTTACACATTTAAATACCCTACATTTTGGCACCAAAGTCATTATTCAATAAAATTGTACTTCACTTAAAGTGATTATGACCTGAAAAATATATACCTGTATCCATGTTTAAACAAACACAACCTAAATATAATGACTATGTTAGGCATTAATATATATTCCTTGTATTATATAACCAATGTAAATACAAACAGAGATAGAGGTAGATTGCGAACATGGAAGACAGATTTTTTTCTAGTAATTTAGTGGCTGATGGGGTAGTCAGTAGCTTGAATAACTTTAAAATTTACAATTACACCAATATGGAGTTAGGTTCTGAACATTTCATGTTATTATCTAGAGGAATGAAGTATATACCCAGAACATGTTTCCATTTAGTGTACTGTATAAGTGAGATTAAATTGTTCTTAAGAAAAATTAATTTGGCAATTAAGTTTCAGGACAAAGGTCAGGTTACTGGCACTAAAATACTTAAGAAAAAGAGTGCATATGTTCCACCCACACACCCCAGAGTGGCAGTGTATGAGAAAATGGTTACAAAATACATTTATAGACTTCAGAACAATATTAAAGGTAGGAAATTTAGAAATGATTTATCAGAAGATGAATGTAGTACCCTTAGGAAATGTAAGGAGGATCATTGTATTAGAGTGATGAAACCAGATTGGGGGGTTATATTTGATGCTATGGAATATACTATAAAAATGTATGAGATACTTCAGATGTTTGGTAATTACGAAACAGTTTCTATCAATGAAATTCACATAGCATGCCAACGTATAGATATGTATTTGGAAGAATTTTTAATTGATAATCGGACTACCTTAGACACCTATAATTTTTTTAAAAGTTGATTATCCTATATTAACTACCATTGTAGGAATACCTAAGCTTGATAAAAGCATCAGTAACCCCCCCTTCCATCCTATTGTCTCTGGAAGTCACTCTAAAACATTCTCTGTCGGTGTAGCCATTGACAAATGGTTGAAACACATTTCTGGTAAAATACCCTACATGGTCAAAGATTCGTGGGAGTTCCTGGGAGGCCTCACCTCTAACCTTTGAAAAGAGGGATTAATCTACACAACTACTGATGTAGTTGACCTTTTTTCATGTATTCCCAAACAGCAAAGGTTGGAGGGATTTTGTAATAGTATTCGAAAATATGACAATCTGGAGTGAGATTATGTCAACCTTACGCTGGAGTGTATGTCGATTGTGCTGGACCACAATTATATCTATTTTGAGGGAGAATATTATTGGCAGACCAGGGTGGTTGCCATGAGGGCTGCCTGTGCCCCCATGTATGCCAACCTGGTCATGCTTGATTGGGAGGATACACATATTTTCAATTGTGGGTTTTCCAAGCACATTCGACATGACTCCAGATTTTTGGATGACATATTTATCCTATGGGACGGTTCCCAGGAAGATTTGAATTTATTCATAGAGTACATAAATGGAACAAGTACATTCTTGAAATTCACTCATACATCCAATACAGAGGGAATAGCATATTTGGACACCTATATATCTAATGAACTTAGTGGCTTTAAGTCACGTATATATAGGAAGAAAACATTTTCCAATAGCTATCTAGAATTTTCTAGTAACCATCGGAAATTAATGAGGGATACTTTTAAAGGACCATGTATAAGGGCTGCCTGAATGTCATCTACATACACGTATATGGTTGATGAAATAGAATTTATCACCTCCCTATTTAGTGAAAGGGGATACACAAAATACATGTTAAACGATGTTAGGAAATATGTTATGAAGGAATGGGGTAATAAGTTCCCACCTCTTTTAGGTGTTGAACGGGGTGAGAAAGTAGTTGAAGTTTCAAATGATACTGGTATTAACAATCAAAGACCGTGTATATTAGAATACACACCTCATGTGAATCAAGTTAAAAAAATATTAACTCAAAATTGGAACATTCTGATGTCAGATAATGAAATTAAGAATATTGTAGGAGTGAAACCAATGTTTGTTTATAATATGGGCTGTAATATCAAACAAAATTTAGAACAGGGTAGTATAAGTAAGGGTGTGGATGTTTTGAACAAACATATAATTAAATGTGGTAGCTGTCATCAGTGCCACTCCATTTTGGAAGATGTTGGGTTTATTCTAAAGAATGTGAACAAAACCAGGATAACTTTCAAGCAAGGGAACTGTAATTCAAAGATGGTTGTTTATATGGCGAAGTGCATGGCATGTCTATGCTATTACACAGGAAAAACAGAGAGATGTCTTAAAAGACGAATTTATGATCATTTGTATTGTATTAGGTGGAAGGATAGTAATAATGCCCTTTTCAAACATGTAGAAAAATTTGGGGGTGGCCATACTTTTTAGTTTGCCATATTAGATCAAGTTAGAATTGACCCTCGAGGAGATAATTTCAAAGCCTTTTTGGGTTATAGAGAGGTAAAGTGGCAATTATTGACAGATGCTTCCACTTTACCGGGTCTTAATGACCATATTTCTATTAAACCCATATTACTAGTACCGAATTAAGTGCATACAAGTGCAAATGTTTTTTTAAATATGTTGCTATAAATTCTTTTTTTATATATTCAATTTTTATTTTGCACTTATTTCATCTATATGCGCTTTTAGTATTTACTTATTAACTAATTTGTATTTACATTGTTTATATAATACATGGAATGTATATTAATGCCTAAGATAGTCATTATATTAAATTAGGTTGTGTTTGTTTAAACATGGGTACAGTTATACATTTTTGAGGTCATGGTCACTTTAAGTGAAGTACAATTTTATTGAGTAGTGACTTTGGTGCCAAAATGTAGGGTATTTAAATGTGTAACTTTAATTGTTGAGTATTCTGATGAAGTCCACATTACAGTGGATGAAAGCACTTAATCTGGTGGAGTTTGTGTAATGAAGAGTGTTTTTAATGTGTTTGCCTTTTGGTTCATTCCTGGTGGAGTTCGTGACACACAGCATTTTTTTTTTACCTTTTGTGGATTCTTAAATAAAAGGTTAATATAGTACACTACCTGGGTCGATAGTAGGAAGAGTGTATTCCTAGGTAGAACCCTATCCATCCCCTACTAGTTTATGTCAAGTTTATCTCTAATTTGACTTAGAACTCACCCTGAACCATTCCCCACAACTTGTTCTCTCCCTGCCCCCCCAACTCATCACTCTATTAACTAACTACTAGACCTGCCTCTCTAAACAAGCTAAAGTTCATACAGGCTATACTCATTACTGGTCAAACGCTCTTCTAAGGTTTTTCCTTATTCTATCTCCATTTTGTTTTGCCCAACAAACAGATTGTTTTTCATGGTCACTTACTTGACCTGCTTTGCCTGCTGTAGCCCCACTCCATTTGCCCTCGCTAATGCTCAGGCTCACTCCACTCCCCTACCCTGCCCCCATTTTCCACCCACTCCCACTACCCATAAATTTATCCTAAGCTCAGATCACCTGACCAAACTAGCACACCCACCACCAAACCAAACTCATACACACATTCCACCAACAGCCTAACACTACCCTACACCACACTCAACATTACTAGAAAACATCCTCTCCTCCACTTACCACTCCAATCCCACCCACCTACTACCACTCCTCTAATTCTTTCCTACTCGCATTCTGCATCACCCACACCCTCCTCAAAGCACAGCACTCTATTCCTAGGCCTAAAACCACTGCCACTATGACCCACACCCCACCCTCCCAATATCACAACACTCCACTACTACTGGTCTCCTTATCCATATGCCTCTGCATTAGCTCCATCAGTACATATTACCACTATCCACTCACCAACCTCAATCACCACTGATCTCTCACTCTACCCATCCCCACAAACAACTCCTCCAAATTTATTACTGCACTCCCAGTCATCTATAGCCAACCCCACTTTCAAATTACCTCACCAATGTATTATATCTCACAGTCCAAAAAACAACCAAGCCTCAGATTCCACTCCCTATTCATGTTATACCTTAAAATTATTACCAACATAGCAGACCAGTTACTTCTAGGAGGTGATATTCACCCCAACTCTGGCCCAACATCTACCTCCAATAACACATGCAACTCCCACCTCCAATTTAAACACAAACCCTCTGACTTACTAATACTCAACCAGAACATTCATAGTATCATGAACAAAATAGAAGAGCTGCATTCCACTATCTCTCTATATAACCCTGACATTATACTCATTACTGAGACATGGCTTAAGCCCCATATCAAGGACAACTCCATAAACCACCCGGATATAACAGTCTAAGAGTGGACAGACTACACAAAAGAGGCAGTGGTATTGCCATACTTTACAAATCAAACTTAAAACTCCAACTTGTGCAAAAAGAATCCCCTGACTTCAGCAATGCTGAAACTATATTTACTAAACTCCTCTTAAACCAGAACAAGCACCTAAACTTACTTGGGACCTATATACCCCAGGAGACAACCTAGCCACTTTAGAGTCAATACTTCACTGGGCCTCCCACTCCCTTCCCCAAGAAACTATAGTTCCAGGCAATGTCAACATCGACTGGTACTCTATCCACTCCCAAACGCCCACCAACCACATTAACCTATTTAACTTCACCCAACTCATTCAATCACCCACATATATTGCTAAGACCACAAAGAGGGGAATCCGTTTCGGATTGGATCCTCACTAACCAGTCAAACACCACCCATCAATGTGGAACACTGCCTAGCTCTCTCATTGGCCACAATCCCACTTTTATCCTTAGATACAAACTAAAATCTACTAACTCCCCTACCCTGTTACAAACCTGCTCCCACAAAAACTTCCCTACAGATCTATTTCTGGAAGCCTTAAAAAATTGTAACTGGACTCCCATCAAAACCCTCCCTCTGGACAAGGCAGTAGAATACTTTAACTCCAACTTCCTAAGGATCCTCAACCAACTTGCCCCAATCAGAACAATTAAGATATGCAGTATCCCTGCCCCCTGGCTACAGAAAACAACAAGAGCCTTACTTAGAGACTGGGATAAAGCGGGGAAAACCTGGCGTCAACACAAAACACCCACAACTAGGCAAGCTTTCCTCGAACTAAGAAACAAGGCAAAGAAATAAATAAATAAAATTGACAAAATCACTACATTTCCTTACAAAGAAAACACAGCAAAAACTCACAGAAATTCTGGGCTGCTGTGAACAACATCCTCCAATATGGAAAAACCACCACACCCCCACAAACCACAGATGGCACTAACCTTGATATAGCCATCATCTTCAATAACTATTTTATCTCCTCCATACTTAAACTCATAAATGATACAAATCCCCACCACCACCTCACACACCCACAACCCCCCAAAGCCTAACAAAATGCCACCCCCTTCTCACTCAAACCAGTACCAGTATCCACAATACAAAAACTCTTAGCAAAGCTCAAACCAACCACCTTTGCTGCTGACATTCTCCCTGCTGAATACCTTCAACTTGCATCCAGAACCATACCCTACCACATTTCATTACTGATAAATATATCCACCTCTGAACACACTGTCCCATCTTTGTGGAAAACCTCATTTATCATCCCCCTTTACAAGGGTGGCCCCTGTACTGACCTCCCTAACTACTGACCCATTGTCATCCTGTCACCCCTATCAAAGATTCTAGAAAAGTGCATTCGCCACCAACTCCTCACCCATCTTCTCTCCAACAACCTGCTCTCCAAAACTCAACATGGATTCTGCCCATCCCATAGAACCACCTCTGCCCTAATTAAGTTAACCAACACCATAAACTGATACAGAAACCAAGGCAAACTAGTTTCTGCCACCTTTCTAGACTTATCAAAAGCATTCGATACAGTCTCCCACAATAAACTCTTAACCTGTCTCTCCAAACTCAACCTCAACAACCCCACCCTGCTCTGGTTCAGTAGCCACCTAAACAACCACCAATAGTCCATCAAATGGCTCGACTCTCTATCCCCCCACTCCCTGTCACACTCGGCATACCTCAAGGATCAATTCTCGGCTCCTTCCTCTTTAACATCTTCACTAACCAACTCCACCTAGCTATCACAAAAGCCGATATAATCCAATATGCTGATGACACAACTCTGATCTGCTCTGCATCCGATATCCATCTTCTCCAACAAAAGCCCAAGAATCCTTCACAGACATAGAAAGTTGGCTAAATAAATCTCAACTGTTATTAAACCCCCCAGAAAAACACAACTCATGCTGTTCCACCCAGTAAAGACTAATGACCTAACCTTCTCCATATGCACAGCCTACAAGACCCTCATCACTCTAGTCTCAGCGGCCAAACTACTTGGTCTTACAATAGACCAACAATTAAAATACAATAAACATATATCTCTAACTGTCTCCAAAGTCCACAAAAAGCTAGGAACCCTCTACCACAGTAAAAGAATTCTAACCTCCAAATCTAGAATTGCCATAGCTAGAGCCCATCTGTTATCAACATTACTTTATGCATCCCCTGTCCTAACAAATCTGAATAAAGCCGACCTGAACAAACTCTCCACATGCTATAACAAAATTGCCAGGTTCGCTACCAGTGCCAACCCATGCTCCCAGTTCTGCCAATCCCTACAATCACTACACTGGCTAGAATTCCCTAACTTATTACAGTAGAACCAGCTCAACCTAGCTCACCATATTCTATACTATCCTGAAAAAAAACGTGCCCTGACTGGCTTTCTAAGCTTCTACAATTCAAATAGGCAGCTATGATCCATACAGTAACAAAGACCCAGTAGAAGTTATCCCATGCAAAAACAGCTCAGGTGAATCTCTATTCCCATACAAAGTCACCAAAACACAGAATACCATGCGTCCCGACCTCATGCACACCCAAAAGCCTCCTCAAATCACACCTTTTTACCAACCACCTATGTAACTGCAAAGGTCCTCCCTGAAGCCTCATCCCTGTAAATGTCCTTCCTGAAGCCTCACCCCTACAGTAAGAAATTAATAGCTGATGCTTCTGGGGAATATTGATACTGCGCTCTAGCTGAGCTCTTTGTATATATTGTATATATTGTAAATACGTTCTTATTACAAAAGTGTACCAACCCTACAAAAGTGTAATGATCTTGTATTTGTACCACAACTTTGTAATTCTTTGTGTGAACCAATCTGCAGCATGCTCCCTTACTTGTTGTTGTCCTTCACACTCTGTAACCTTTAAGTTCCACCATGTATTTTTACTCTTTATTCTGTAACTGTATGTATTAATCATTATTTTGTAACTGTATGGGGCTTTTCTCCCCAGGACTCTGCTTTTCTCCAGTTGGACTATCTTGGTAAATAAATGATAAATAATAAAATAATCCTGGGCAGTACCACCCATTAATTGTCTTATCAACCTCATGATGCACTAGGTATGGAAGGACCCTAATTTGGTGGATCTGATAAACTAAAAAGCTGAACAGGATTTTAGCAGCTCCGAAGGACAGGAAACATTGGAGAAAAGGTCTACCAATGGATGCTATGGTCATAACATTGGCCAACAAAAAGTAATTACTCTTGGAAAGTTCCTCTGTCCATCTCCCTAACAAGATGTTTGGGAAATGGACTTACTCCTCAATGACCTTTGCCCTTAGGTTTCTTAATTACTTGGCATCAGATCCCAGAGACACTTGACTAAGGAATTCTCCTCCTCTCTCTCCAGAGTACTGCCTGCAGATCTTCAGAAGAAATTGGACTCCAGCTCTCTGCTCTATAATCAACTTCTGACATGGCCATGCAACTGGTTTCTAATGCAGCTGATGGCTTGTCCAGAGCAGCAAGCACATCTTATTTTATGATAACATGCCTTGATGTATCTCGGTGATTTTGCAGAAGGCTTTTGGACATCTTTCATCAACATCCCATTTGATGGCACACTTTTTGGACCTAAAGTTAAAAACACACTGACCAGGAGCCAGCAAGGTGGCAAGACTGTCTCTGCAGTGGACATCCATTTTCCACCCCTAAAGATCCTTCTCTAGGAATCAGAGGGCTGGGAAAAAGATGCAGTTTATTAAGTCACAGAGACCTTATCATGACTCTCCTGGTGATAGACCTCCATGTAGCAGAGGTGGAGGAAATTCCAATGGACACCACTCAAGAGTCAGAGGGAGACTTCATAACTAGGGATTCCATGGTCCTTTTACCAAGAAGCCTTATCTGTGCTCTGGAAGCAGTTAGTGGTGGTGGGAGGCACTCATCATTGCACTCTTAAGCCTGACAAAACATATGAAAAGATCTGAGAGTGCTAAAGATAATTTCAAGAGGCTCTTCTATTCCCTTGTCTCTTTCTCCTTTGAAAAATAAGGTGATTTCTGACATTCCTCCCAGTCAATGGAAACCACTAGCAGCAGAAATATCCAAGCTGCTTGAAAAAAGCTCATACTCAACCCCAATTAAGCAAAACTCATGATCTTCCAACTCACAAGATCCTCTCACCCCCAGCACCTTCTACATCACAGCTAGGAATAATACTAAAATTAATGCCGATTCACAAACAAAACTACAAGGAGTAATAATAGATAACAACCTAAGATTTGACATGCATATAGCACAAACAATTAATAAAGTTCACAAAAAAATGGGTACTCTTTAAAAAAATAAAAAGTATCTAACTAGCACCTCTAGGGCTGCCATTGCTAGAACTCATCTTCTATCAACACTTCTGTATACTTCCCCAGTTCTCACCTACCTTAAAATGACAGATTTAATTAAACCTGAAACATGCTACAATAAAATAGCTAAATTTGCAAATGACTACCCACAACATACCCACCACTCTCATTCCTTAAAAAAACTCTCCTGGTTAAGAGCTCCCACAACTTCTATCCTATAACCAATTAATTTTAACACACAAACTAGTATATCAACCTGAAAAAGAAAACTGCCCTTCTAAATAGGTTCATAGGTAGGTACTAGGCTAGTGGCCCTAGGGCCTATATAATCCTAGCCAAAAAGGAACCCTGGTTTTCGCCACCTGAGAAAATTATTTTCCTGTGCCCCTGTCAAGCAGAGCCACAGAGGTGATCCCCAGGGTGAATTTACTTTTTCTCATCCAGTCATCAAGATTTTTCTTAAAGAGTGCTAATGAGGAGCTTTGTTTGATATAGATAGGTAGTTTGTTCCAGAATATGGGAAGTCTCTGGGACAGGAATCTATCCCTCCAGCATGTTCTGTTTGTTGTGGTGAAAAGGTTTAGATCCCTAGAGTGTGTAGCTTTGAGGGATTGTGATTTCTTTAAGTGGAGCATGTCCAACAGCTCTTGGTTTGACATAGCTTTGTATGTTAGGCAGAGATCACCTCTTAGAAGGTGATATGCGATGAAGTAAAGCTGAAGATTTTGAGACGGTCTGCATAGGGCATCTGTTTGAGGCCGGTAATCCTCTTTGTGAGGTATTTCTGCAGCCTTTCCATTTGTTGTAGATGTCTTCTGCAGTACATGCCAAAAGGGGCATTGTATTCTATAATGGGTCTAATGAGTGACAAGTAGAGAGGAACAATGACCTCTTTTTTTCATGGATGAGAAACCTTTTGTGATGAAGTGTGCCATGTAGAAGGATTTCTTGACTACTGTGGCAGTGTGATTATCAAAGGAGAGACTACTGTCCACTTGTGTCCCAAGGTCTCTTCTCACACTTTCGGTGTTAAGTAGACTACCACCTATATGGTAGCTCATGGGTACAGAGTTTTTACCAAAGGGGATAACAATGCATTTTTTGGCATTGAGCTTGAGGCCATAGCTTTAACACCAGGCATCTGTCTCAGTGAGGCCCTTTTGTAGGATGCCCACATCATTAAGAGTTTTGATTATGGCTCCTAGTTTGCAGTCATCTGCGAACTTCGTTAGCCAAAAACCTTCTGTGTTAGCCTGTACTTCAGTAAAGTAGATACCAAACAGGAGAGGACCCAGGACTTGAACCCTGTGGTACTCCACTTGTCACTGGTCTGAAGTCGGATTTGGAGTCTGCTACTTTCACAATCTGGGTACTGTCAGTGAGCCAGTTGGTAACCCATACTGAGACATAGCGATTTATACCTAACCTAATTTAGTGAGTTTATCTATAATTCCAGAGTGGGGGATGGTGTCAAAAGCCTTGGCGAGATCTAGATAGGCTGTGTGAACCACCTTACCCTCTTATAGGTTCATAGGTTCATAGGTTCATACTAGGCTATCACGAGGAGGAGGGCATTTACCCACCTATCTTTCGCTTTGTTACCACTAGTATGGGGATGGGGGGAACCATATCCATTTTTTTGTTGTGCCTCTGTCAAGAAGCACTACTGAGGGTATCCCCTGGGGTCATCATCTATCATCCATTGGTCAAGATTTCTCAAGATTTCTCTTAGCAGCAGTGGCCAGGTCCTCTGCCTCCCACCGGGATTTTGTTTGGTAGGGAGTCTTTGGTTTGAGTCTTTTCCTCCATGACCTCCTCCCTCAGCACTGTCTCCGTTGCCGTGTCAAGCTTTAAGTCCTGCCCTTGTGGCTAGGATAGATTTTTGAGGTGAATTTTTCAAATCTGGGGAAACATGTTGACATGGCCTTGTTAGTTAGGCAAAGGTCACCTCTGAGCGTTAGCTTAGAGTCACTTGCCTCTCTGAGCTTTCTAGCTGCATAGATATATTTGCTTTTGAAGGTTCTTTCATCCTTTTGGTGAGCAATTTTGTGCCTCCTCAGTGTCGGGTGTCGGGTCAGATGGTGAGGAACTTGGGGCATTGTGCTCAATCATTGGTCTGATGAGTGGATGCATACCTCCATTTATGACCTCTTGGCATTGTACTCAATCCCCTTCATGATAAGGTGGGCAGAAGGTCTTCCAGACTACTTGGCTACCCGGGTGTCTAGATACAGATGCCTTCATGAGAAGGTGCCCAAACCCCCTGATAACTTCTTCTGTGCTCAGTGGATTGCCACCTATTTGATGACAGCTTTAGCCTTTTTCCCCTGTTTTTGGTAGCTTCTTCTTTGGCATTTTTTTTTTTAGGCCGTGTTGGGGCACCAGTTATCCATTTCTGTGAGACCTATCTGTATGCATTTTGGCGTTTGACTTTGATGTGTGGCTGCCTAGTCAGTTTGCAATTTCTTCAAAAATCCCTTCTGACCTTTATATGTGTGTCAGATGTATTGTTTTTTCTACTATGGCCAGAGGACTGTCATCCTGGGACTTGGCGTAGTGGGACTGACCTTGTTTGAGTCTGACATGGCGCCAGCAACTCTGACCCTGTGGGTTCTGTCACCAGCCAGTAGCCCTGTGGGACACTGTGACAGTGGGGTTGACATTTTGGCTTGATGATTTTTTGAATGATATGCATGGGTTTTCTGTCGCGCTCCAGCCAGTTTGAGTTCTTGCAAGGTGACTGCCTTCCTCAAGGGACATTTAAGCTGATGCAAAGACTCAATCAAGCAAGTCAAACTGGTTGAAGCCCTTTGAACAAAGTTTTTAGGGGTTGGATGTAGGCTCTATGGACTTTATGTCTTGGGTCCATTATTTTGGTGACTGGCTGTTTTGGCTTTGCTCAACCAAGTTTTCAAGCCAAGGCTGCCTTTGACAAAGGGTTCAAACTATAGCCGGGATGGTGAAGGTGGCTTTGGTGACTGTTTCAGAGAAGTCTATCAGGTTTAGGAGACATGATCTGCCTTTTACAAACCAGAACTGGGTGGGGTCCAGCGTTTGGAGATTACCAATGTCTTTGTTTATAAGTTCCATGTTGATACGTTCCATGGCCTTGCAGACCAGGCTCATTAGGCTAATGGAGCAGTAGTTCCCAGGGTCCGTGGTGGCTCCCCCTTTGTGGAGTTGGATAACCATTGCTGTGTGCCATTCAGTGGGCCCAAAGCCTAAGGTGAGGCTATGATTGAACATGGTGCTTAGGTGGGATGCCAGTTCATTCTGTAGTTCGTGTAGAACGCAGCCTGGGATGTTGTCAGGTCCCATGGATGCTGTGTTCTTGGCTTTGGAGAGTGTGCTTTTTACCTGTGCAGCCATGATTATAGGAACTTTGCATTCTTCCGGTACAGAGATGGGCCCTTTAGGGAATGGGGGTGGGGTAAAGTTAGCACTGAACCTATCTGCCAGGATGTTGGCAATATCAGTTGGTTCTGTATATTTCTAGACCCATACCACAAATCTAAGTCTTCGGTCAACAAATAAATCTATACTACAAGTGTGCAAATCCATGTATCAACAAGGTGCAATTCACTACCTCACAGCATCAGAACCAACACAAATACCAACCAATTGAAAAAGATTCTCAAAAATTTTCTTAATGATACCTGGCTTTGCTCCTGTATTACTCCAGGTTAACTAGTTTTAATAGTTTCTGGTCATCATTTTTCTTCCCTGACCACTTCATAACCTATGCTCTCTCTCATGTCAAGATAATCTCTATCCTCATCTTTTTCTATCCAATTTCTCCCCCTATAAACCCTTCTTCAGCTTACTTTGAGATACTACAATGTGTCTACACTACAATAAGGAATTGTATCAGATGATTGTATAATATAAATGTCAGCTATAATAGCAATGAATGTAATTTCTGGTGTATTGTATGGCTTGTATATTTTTGTATAATTTCTTGTATAAGTTTTGTATAATTTCCATATGTGATTTTCTTCCTGTGCCTCCACGGAAAATGGGTCTTATCCCAGTCGGACTTTCCCGGTAAACAAATATAAAATACAATAAAATAAATAAATTAGTCATGCAACAAATCCCCTGAGACCAGTTAGATTCCAGAGTCTACTCAAGGTTCTTTTTAGTATCAAAGAAAATGGGGAACCTCAGGCTAATTTTGGATCTCAGTCACCTGAATCAGTCTGTGAAACAGACAAAATTCCAGATGGTCACAGTTCAGTCCATGTTACCTCTACCGAGTAAAGATGATTGGATGTGCTCAGTAGATATCCAGGATGCTTGCTATCATGTGAAGATAGAAATGTCCTCCAGGAGATTCCTCTATTTCTGGCTGGGAGCCAATTACCACCAGTTCAGAGCCCCGCCTTTCGGTGTCACCATAGTCCTAGAATATTCACCAAGATAATGGCAGTGGTAGCTGTGCACTTGTGTTTAGTAGGGATCCAAGTCTTCCCATCTACTACTTCATCAATTGGACCTTTTGCTCTAATTGTTACTGTACCTAAGTATAACATTTAACAGTTAACTTTTCCAAGTGTCTGTTGTTACCATCCCAACAGACAGAAGTCATTGAGTGCCCTTAACACAACTCTACAAATTATCAGCCTTCTACACCATAGGGTTATATTTTTATGTCTAACAGCCATGCAGATGAGTCATCATCCCTCTCCTCAAGCACAGGTGATTCTGCATCTACTAGGTTTAATGACATTCACTATTCTAATGATACCAGTGACTTGCTACCATATGAGAGTGCTTCAATGGACTCTAGCAGTACACTGGTGCCAGAACTTTCACCCATTATATGCAAAGATTCGACTCACAAAGATTTGCAAGCAAGACATCACTTGGTGGATAACCTTTCCTTCATTACCATATGATAAGCTTGTCACACAGATCTGCTAGTAGCAGTAGGAACCACAAATGCCTCCCTTCCGGAGTGGAGGGGAATTTGAAGGATGGATGATCCAAGGTACATGACCAACTTCACTGGCCAATCTTCACAGCATGTGTTTCATCTATTAGCACTCAAGAACAAATTCATTCAGAAAGCCAGACAGTCGAAGGCCAAAGTAATTCTCATTGCCCCCCTTCTGGCCCTAACAAACATGGTTCCCTTTCCAGTGGCTTTTACTAGTACATCTCCTTGGATGCTGAATCAATATTAAAATCTTTATCTCACCTGACCTGATTGCCTCCTCCAGACCAGACCACTATAAAACTAACTGCTTGGATTCTCTAGTTCTGACATTAGCCAGAGATGACAGGCTTCCCAGTATGGTTATTGATATTATGTCATCTTCTCAGAAACCTGTTACAAAAAAGATATATCACAACAAATGGAAGAGATTTTCTTTGTGGGCTGTGACCAAGGGTTGGACCCATTTTCTGCATCCATTTCATCCATCTTGGAATTCTTATCTGAACTTTTTCACAAAGGCTCTAGTTACTCTACCATCAAGGTTCAAATGGCAGCAAATTCAGATTTTCTTATAGGCCACAATGACACTTTCATATATTCTTTGAAGATCTCAAGAGCTTTTTTGAGAGGCACACTTTTACATCCTCCCATTAAAGATGTGATCCCCCTGTGGGATATTGCCATTATGCTCTAAGCTCTGACACAACACCCCTTTGAAACTCTGGCAACAACAGACATTGAATACCTAACCTGGAAAACTATTTTCAGTGGTGGTCACATCAACCAGAGAGATTTCAGATTTACAGGCAATCTCATGTAGCCCTCACTACTTGATTTTCCATAAGGAAAGAATTTCTCTCAGAACTAATGCATCCTTCCTTCCAAAAATGTCATTCAAGATAAATTTGAATGAGTTTGTACATCTACCAGTATTTTTCCCCAGATTTTCAAACAAAGGGGAATACACCTTATACAAGCAAGATGTTCATTGGCAACTCAGGTTTTATTTTCATCAGACAGAACAATTCAAAAAATCTGATCAGCTGTTTATTGTCTTCTCAAAACCAAAACTTGGTAGGGCTGTTGCCAAAGTCACACTCTCACAGTGGTCCTCAGACACCATTTTCTTTGTCTATAACAAGAAGGGTTTGTCTTTACAACCTAAACCAAAGGCTCATTCAACAAGGGCAACAGCCACCTTAATGGCTTTTTCAAAGAGGCTTCCCATCGATGACATTTGTGCAACAGCGACTTGGTCTACAGTCCATACCGTTGTGTCTCATTATAAACTGAATGTAAAATCCAGGTCTTGGTTCTGCCATCCTCAGGAATGTCCTTCCTTGATACCACTAGAAAGATAGCTTGGGAATCTGTCCCATATGTTGACCTGGACAAAAGCAGACAACACTGGATATGACAATTATGTACTTACTGTAATGATAGGTCTTCACTGTCTGATCTTCATCTTGTTCAACCTCGCTCGCTCCCTCCCTCCTGCCGCCGTACCAAATTGACATGTATGGCTTTGAGATGATCGAGCAGTTGATTCTCAACCTGTCTGTGAACAGTCCTGTCTGATTGTTTCCTCTGTATTCTGATATATAGTCATATTTAGGTCTAATTTGTACTGTAAGGTTCTAAACTTGATCTGAGGTATAAGGGTGGAGTTCAGGGAATTCTGGGTAGGGGAGGAGTCAGAGTTTGGAACTGTGGAGGCTTCAGAATTGGTGTCAAGGTCATATCTGGTTGTATCCAACAACCCATGTTGAACTGGATGAAAATCAGACAATATGGATGAATCAGTATGGTAAGTACATAACTTTCTTTCTTATATGAATATCTATTACATATGGGTTTATTAGATTTCATTTCAAACTCATTTTCATCAGTTAACTTCTTAACCATTTTCACCATTTTACTCCACACTGTATTCTTTTTCTTCTTTCGGCTTTTCCCGGTTATGTGGTTGCCACAGCGGATCACCTGTCCACTCATGATTGGCAGTGGAGTTTTACAGTGTCGAGTTGCCAGCCAGGCACCCAACCTCCACAGAAGGCACACACATGCACACACTTACACCTAGGGCCAATTTAGAGTGTCCAATCCACCTACAGCATGCCTTTGGGATGTGGGAGGAAACTGGAGCACCCAGAGGAAACCCACACGAACAGAGGGAGGACATGCAGACTCCGCACAGAAGGCACCCCAGCCGAGGATCGAACCGGAGAACCTCTTGCTGTGAGGCCTGGAATAGCTGCAGAAAAACAGAGCAAGTATAGCAAGTGTACCTGACAAAATTTCCTTTCTTTGCGCTTGTATCCAAGTGATATAAACCTTATATCCAAACACCAGCGACTCTGTATTGCTTTGAAGTAAAAAATATTTATTAAGCGATACCAACTTCAATATTTTTGGTAAATTAAAACAACACAAATAAAATGCTTTTCATTTCCAAAGGTTTGAAAACTTTTTCAAATGGTTTACACTCCGCCCCTTTCCTTCTATTTATAGTGATCATGACGTCACTTCTCCTTAAAGGTATAAGACACCTTAAATACAATGCTCATAGGTACTAAGCGGACTGCCCTCGTGAGCCATTTTAAGCCAAGCCAATTGTCTCTTGTGAGACTCAAACCCTACACCTTATGTTTGTAAGGCAAACACCTTAATCATTAAGCCACTCTCCCACATATTTCTGCAATGTCAAAATTATTCTTTGTTGTGCAACATGGTCAAGTAAAATTAAATAAAATAAAACTTTTTCTATCCATCTTTAAATCATCATTCATAAAACACTTTTCAAACAGATAAAAACTTTGCTTTACAATCTCAAAGCTTAATACAGTATATGTGTTCTATAATATTAGTGTGCTCTACACTAGTTGTATTTATACCATCACATACCTATTAGAACACTGATATAAAGCAACCCAAGTAAATTTACATTTCTTATTTAAGAATCTTTGCATATTCCTGTCCTGTTATGTTCAGGGCATTGTAACATACATAATCTTTCTGTTAGAATTATTTTATATATTTTTACCACCCTGATTAGTTACTAAAACAGCTACGTGTAGACTTCATTTTAATGTTATAAATGCTACAACTATGCAATAACAGAAGAGTGCAAGTCTATGGGCAGGATTCACGATGGCTTGCACGGAGTCTAACAGTCGTGTAAGACTCCATGCAGCCATCGCGATCCAGGAACAGCCCGAAATCCCATGTAAGAGACAGCTAAAACGACTCTTACATGGGCAGGGCGTGGATATGCTAATCACCCCACTTGCAGCCGAAAGGCATGCAAATGAGGTAGATTAGCGATCCACAAAGCTGAAACCAGCCCGTGTAAGAGTCGTGTTAGTTGCAGAAATGTACTCAGTTGACAACTGAGTACATTACTGCAAATAACACAATGGAGCCATGACAGCTCCAAATAAAGTGTGCAAATGTTGCAGCAAGCATGCCAATGGCCATATATGTGGCCATTGGCATGGTAACCCGATGCAAACATGAAATAAAATAATTTTTTTTTTCGGAGATCGGCGATGTTTAAACACAGCGCAGCCCCGAGCAAACGGGCTGTGCTATATAAAACATAAAAATAAAGGTTTGAAATCCACAAATGTGGGTTTTATGTAATGCATGGATTTGCAATGCAGGGACTAGCAGACCAAAAACAGCATGGCCACCGTCTAGTGGTTGCTAAGGGGGGAAGCTGAGTGTAAGACATCTAACTAAGCATTAGTAGGCAATCCTATGTAAATGAGTGGTAGGATAGTGAATCACACTGTCACATAGCAAATGAGCACATTCCGTGTAGTGTAAGAGTTAGATAAAGGGGAGTAACAGAGTAAGAGATAGGTGACGTCACAGGAGGGAATGTCAGGAAGAAATCAAGCTCATTGGAGCAAAGTGGTATGTGAAACATGTCAATCACACAGCAGAAAAAGGGGAGTGTCAACAGATAAGCATGGGAAAGTCAAGAAATGGAAGGTGAACACTGTGGCCAGCACCAAAGTTTCTTGCTGTACGTGCATGCACGCGTGTGCGTGCTGGGCGCCGCGAGTAAGACAGAGTGCGCGCGTGTAAGGCAGAGTAAGCATGTAGGAGCCTGTTTAAAGATCTGTAAACCTGTTTGTGCTGGTGTGCGCGCGTTTTAATCTGAATAAGCAGATTCTGGTCCATGTAAGCATGTGTGCGTGCATGGTAGCCACTGTGAGCATGTTTTCGCTGGTATGCGCGCTGCTCCCCCCTGAGGAAACAGAGAGGAAAAGGAAGCAGAAGAAATAGTAGGAAACTAGCAGGGAATACTTGTAGAGGTAGCAGGTGAAAACAATTAGAAGCAGGCAATTACACAGGCAGAATACAAGCCCAGCCCAGCACTTAAAACACTGCAAACAGTATTGCAGTATGTTTCTCTCAAGAGACACTGCAAGACAGGAGTAAGCTAGTAGAAGTGAAAACTGAAAAAGCTGCACTCAGACCAAACATGCTAGGGGCTGCCATAGCTGTCATAAGGAGACATAGGAGACTTGCTGAGGGTGGTGACAATGGAAATGCTGCCAGACAACCCACAGTGAGGAGACGGAGAAGAGTGTACAGGCCCAGGGTCACCTACCAGGGGTTACATGAGCTGGAGATAGTGGAGCGCTATAGAGTGGACAGAGACCTCCTGTAGCAAATTGTTGAGCTGTGCAGGCCACGTCTTACACACAGAACCAACAGAGGGGAACCCATCCCAGTGGAAACCAAGGTATGTGTTGGCCTAAGAATACTAGCAACAGGTACCTTCCAGAGACCAACTGGTGATATGATGGGGATATCACAGGCATCAGCCTCCAGGGTACTGCACCAGTTCCTGGATGCCACGTCAGCACATGTCAGTGATCATGTATATTTCCCCAATGCCCGTGAGGTATTGGCCAGCAATATGCGTCTCTTCCAGCAAATAGCGGAATACCCTGAGGTAGTGCGTGCAATAGACTGCACGCACATATGCATTAAAGCACCAGCCGGTGAGCGGGGTAGGGCCTACATTAACCGCAAGGGCTTCCCCTCCATCAACTGCCAGGTCGTGTGTGATGCCCAGGGCATAATAATGAATGTGTGTGCTGGCTGCCATGGGAGCTACCATGATTCCCATATCTGGCATTTGACGCAGCTGTACCAGACATTTGCCAATGGGGACATCCCACATGGTCACCTAGTGGGGGATGCAGGTTATGCGCTGGAGCTGTGGCTGATGACACCCATCAGAAATGCACACACACACCTGAACAGGAATGCCAAAATGAGGCACACGCACAAACACGTAATGTAATAGAGCGTGTGTTTGGGCTGCTCAAGTCACAGTTCCGGTGCCTGGACACATCTGGTGGAGCCTTGCAGTACTCACCAACTACATGTACCCAAATTGTCATGGTATGTGCTATGCTACATAATATGATCCTTCGAAAACAGCTGCAGCAGGACCAGCATAGGGCCGGGACAAACAGCCCCCCACCATTGCCAAGGCCATCACAGGCAGAGTGTGACTCAGAGGAGGAACAACCTGAGCCTGCCCCAGTAGGCAGAAGGAGGCATGCCCAGTATGTACG
>NC_056731.1:718036869-718169369 GCF_019279795.1 Protopterus annectens
GGCTTGCATAAGCAAAATAATGACAAAGATACTTGCATCTGACGTAACATATGTATGCAGGAATACAGACGGCTATCCACAGTGTATTTGGCGTTTGCCTCCACAGTACAGTAGGCCACTGTGCCTGTGCAAAGTTAATGCATAGATATGCTCTCCCCTGTACTGATGGATAGCCACAGATGTACATACCTCTTCATCCATAATGATGTCAGCACACTCTACATATGTCAGGAGCAGGAATTATACCCAGTAATGTGAATAGCGCGCTCCGCTACTGCGTCTCTAGCAAATGTCATAACATAGTTAGGTAGGAGTTTGAATCCTGCAAGTACTCAGTATGTGTGTGGGGGAGTAGTGTGTGCAATTCCATGTTTATGAGATATGTCCCTTTTGGCAACTAGTACTACACAACACATGCTGCATATTCCGCTGTCTAAACACTGATGATGTCAGCACCCTATAAGTACAGCAGGAGAAAGCAATCAACCCAATAATGCAAGTAGTGCGCTCTGCTAATGCGTCTCTCACAAGTGTCATAAAATAGTTAGGTAAGAGTTTGAATCCTACAAGTGCCCAGTGTGTGTGTGAATGTGTGTGGGGCAGTAGTGTGTGCAATTCCATGTGAATGAGAAATGTCCCTTTTGGCAACTAGTAGTACACAACACATGCTACATATTCCATTGTCTAAACACTGATGATGTCAGCACCCTATAAGCACCCTATAAGTACAGCAGGAGAAAGCCACCCCCCCCCAGTAATGCAAGTAGCGTGCTCTGCTAATGCGTCTCTCAAAAGTGTCATAACATAGATAAGTAGGGGTTTGAATCCTGCAAGTGCCCAGTGAATGTTTGTGTACAGCAGGAGAAAGCAATCCCCCCAGTAATGCAAGTAGCACGCTCTGCTAATGCATCTCTCACAAATGTCATAACATAGTTAGGTAATTGTTTGAATCCTGCAAGTATCCAGTGTGTGGGGGAGTAGTGTGTGCAATTCCATGTGTATGAGAAATGTCCATTTTGGCAACTAGTACTACACAACAAATGCTGCATATTCCACTGTCTAAACACTGATGATGTCAGCACCCAGTAAGTACAGCAGGAGAAAGCAGTCCCCTAGTAATGCAAGTAGCGCGCTCTGCCAATGCATCTCTCACAAGGGTCATAACACAGTTAGGTAGGGGTTTGAATCCTGAAAGTGCCCAGTGTGTGTGGGGGGGACTAATGTGTGCAATTCCATGTGTAGGAGAAATGTCCCTTTTGGCAACTAGTACTACACAACACATGCTACATATTCCACTGTCTAAACACTGATGATGTCAGCACCCTATAAGTACAGCAGGAGAAAGCAATCCCCCCAGTAATGCAAATAGCGTGCTCTGCTAATGCGTTTCTCACAAGTGTCATAACATAGTTAGGTAGGGGGTTGAATCCTATAAATCCCATGTGTGTTTTTGTCACACAGTTTGTCCATGTGTGTGGGGTGTTGTTCCCAATATTGCACGACATACATTATATTAGTAATGTCAATGCACACATGATGTATGTGTGTGCCACCTACACATATGTACCTGTGAACTGCAAGAGTTTCCATGTCCAAACCCGGCCTCATGTGAATACATGGAATATGCATCAGACAACTGTATGACTATGGTGTTCTGTGCAGGGGCTGCATGTGGTATGTGACTATACAGTGTGGGTTGTAGATGGTGTCATCCCACCAGCGAGGGATACATGATTGGTCTGGAGCATATAGTCCACATGTTGGTGATGAACAGGTGCAGCATGTAGTCACCACTTGTGGGAGTGGTAACAGGTTGTTCCATAGCAATGCAGGGAATGAATGATAGGAACCCTTCAGATAGGGGCTTGCAGCTAGAATAATGCTCACACTGTATGTTAGGGTAGTCGCAGTACAACCATATAATGGTGTTGTAGAGACCGTCATATTCCCAGTGTTGTCAGGAAGGCCAAGTGGGTTTCCTGGGTATGGGACTGTGGTGTGTGCCAGGCTATGAACCTGAAGGCAGTCTAACCCACTGTGTGTTGCACATGGAGAGGCTCTGATGCTTTGTGCAGTGCCACCAACCTGGGGGTGTGTGTATCTGAGGTGCCTTTGGATACATCCCCCCTGTTCAGGTTTGCTGCATGTGTAGGGGATGACAAGCATGGTATCAGGAATGACCTGGCACTGATGGTGTGCACCTGGGAGCCTTGTGCCAGAAGTCTGTTACTGCATGGATATTGCTGTACCCCATGCTAAGGACAGTTTCCACTGCATGCATCTTGAGGTTTACACTGCTGCTGTTGAGTAGCATTGCTATTAGTGTCCCATCCCATGTGATACCTGTGTAGGTGGCTATGTAATGTCAGCCTTGCATACAAAGGCACTATGTGTGTAGCAACAGCCTCTGCCAATATACAACGGCCCATGGGTGACAGGTGCAAGCTGTCCCAAGCAAAGCAATGTGGCATGTCCAGCATGTAATCCCACACTGACAGGCATTGGATCCCCTTTGAATGTCACAGAAAGATACGTTAATTGCAGAAACTGATGATCCTGTCTACATATTGTGGCAGCATTCATGGTAAGGGTGAGATACTACTCAAGACCAGGGTCATACCAGCCTGTGCCACAAGCTCAGAGAGCCCCACTATGTCCCCTAACATGTAGTCCAGGGAGGTGCGTCAGAGGTCATACACACTGGCACAGACAATGACTGAGTCATACTTCTACATGCCTTGGAGTGACCGGTATGCTTGTGTTATGTGGTGGATCATAGTGCCCGATGGGCAGCTCAGCGTGACCGTCACCTTGTTCAGTCTGGGAGCAGGACCTCAGTGTACGTGACGATAGAGGTACCTCATACAACTGTAGCAGGTGTGTTGTCTAGCCGTATGGCCTGTGACTGTTTGGCACACAGGCTTTGTGAGCTATGTGTTGCATGTGCTCTGCTCTGGCTTAACGTTTGCTTGTGTGTCTGCTTTGCAGGTGTCAGCTGCTCAGGCAGGATGCTATTCTGAGAGCCCAATAATGTACCTGTGTGTTTCTGTGTTTAGATTGTGGTCATGGCAGGTCTATGGGAGACTGGTACTGTATTCACTGTAGTATCCCACTCCACCTGACAGGGAATGCCAGTGCTGTGTAAACAGAGCTTAGCCCCCAGTTTGGCTATGTGGTTGCATCTCTCACATGTGTTGTACATGTATGGGAAGGGGAGAGGGTTGTCTGTGTACATGAGGCAGCTGTAACATTGCCACATGACTCACAGATTCACCAACTGGACCTGAGAGTAGATCGACAGGTGACCTTTGCACATGCTACCATAGCATTGTGACTCCCATACTAAGTAACGGCACATAGGGCCAATGGGGAACAAGGTACTCAAGGTGACTATGTGAGGGTGTAGTGCTCCTGATTTGTTAGTGCTGGCATATATGAATGCTGTCTTGAGCAAATGTGAGGTAAGTCATATGCAATGTGTTACAGGCAAGCTACATGCAAACAGGACAAACAGTGACGTTCTGTCAAGTGACACATGGACATCAGTACAGTAAGCAACACAGATGTCACTAGGGATCCACAGAGGCACTGTAAATCTGCACTGCAGGTGGAATCAGTGTTTCAGGAACATAACAGGCAAACATGCATACAAACAAAGCTACAGTCAGCAGGCCTGTATGTAGACTATGCTACAACAAACAAGGTGTACGACTTCCAGTAGGTAACAGTGCATATATGCAGGCACTATAAGCCAGTACCCAGACATTCCCAGGTCAGACGGGCTGGGTCCAGCCGCACCCCACACAAGTGTATAGACCACATACCTTTGTAATGTTGAATAACTGGCCTGATACCCAAGTGCTCATACCTGTAATAATACACATGTCAAATAACAGACACTGAGCCCTCACTCAGCAGTTCCAGATTTAGTATGATGTATGCTACCTGTCCTGGCACCACAGTATCCTTGACATGTATGGCACTCTCCCTCCTGTCATAGTTAGTTCTGTGTTTTGGTGCTGTTATGCATGGTATGAGGTGTGACCTTGTAGTGCTAGTGTGCTCTTGTGAGCCTTGAACCTGTTGTGTAGTACTGCACAGATATCAACATCCTGAAACATCTGCATTGCAGAGTCGTGTGTGGACAGCATGCAACTTGCAGTTGACATGGCCATCATTGAGTATCAATATGTACATTGTTGTATCCCCTGTGCTACCTATGTAGGTGGCCATCCCTTCACAGCCTCACCACCAGTATGCAAAGATGTGCAGACAGAACACTGTGGTAATTACTATGGGTGTACAAAACAATACAATGACATTCATACTGTAACTGCATCAGGCATGCTGGTATATACCCACAATGCTATCATTACACTGTACTGTTGTCAACATCATACTATTACAATACGTCTATGTACTCACCCTGTGCATCAGCAGCATGTTAACCTGTTCCTGCACCGATTTTACAGATTACAGGAGGTGGCACAGTTTCATCATATGCACAGGGTGTGTACCTGGTATGCCTGAGTCTGCCACTGATACAACCAATTGACATGTCTGTGTGTGTGTGTTGGTGAGGGACAGCAGTACAAGATGGGGCAATGTTGATGCAGTGTGTGTGTGTATGCGGTAGCCCTAGGTGTTATCACTTTGCATGTGTGTATGAATGCACACAGTCCCACCTCATGGCTGCCATATACAGGTGTTTGTGGACAGCCACAGACTGTACCTGCCAGGTCGTACAGATCACTGTCTTTGGTCATGGACACGGTACCTGTGCCTGGCAGGGGTGCTACGGACCATATCAGGTACTAAGCCAGACTGGGTACTGTCATCAGAAGCAGGTGTTTGTTGACTGGAGACAGGTCCCTGTTGGGACTGTCCAGCGCCACGTGCACATGGTCTCCTGGGGCGGTCCGATGACAGCACAGACCCAGCATTGCTGGGGCTGCTGCTGGCACTATGTGAGCGGCCGCAGCCCTGTTGTCATCTGCGACGGCTGCCAGCTGCTGCTGTTGCTGGCATACGGCCACGTCGATGCCTCACCCGTCCACCATTGCCCTGGATCATGGACATATAGTGGTGGAACAGATCTAATGTGTCCCCCCAACATCTGTCAATGACCTCGGTGAAGTTGTGGATGGCAGCCGCAACATCACGCATACTGTCACTCATGGCTGTGCGACATGCTCTCAGCTCCCTCAGACCCTGTCTGGTGTACCGTTCCATATGTGACTGTGCCTGCATTACAGCCCGAAACATCACTGGGGTTGAAAGACCTCTGTGGGCATGTCTGACAGGGGCGGTACGCCCACGGATGCTCCCACGAGAACCCATGGACGTCTGCCTGTGTGGTACCGTGTCAGGACCCTGGCCATGGCTGCAGTGTGGGGATGCATGTGCCACCGGTACCACATTACCCTGGTCAATGCCCACTGTGTCCTGTCCATCACCTAGGGACATTGGTAACAAAGGATGTATTGGCAGGATGACTGTGCACATTGATGGGGTCGATAGCTGTGTAATGCCAATTGGCTGACCAATGACGGGCCCTGGCACACCTACCTGTGCCATTACACAGGTATCATCATTATCACTATCCACAGCAGCTGATTCAGGTTCCCTGCTGCATGACACCAGAGCAGCACCAGAACCTGTGGGAGTAAGACAGGAAACACAGTTTACAATGTGTACACAATGCCACCACTGATGCACACATGCACACATGGGCACATGCACACATGCACACATGTACACATGCACACATGGGCACATGCACACATGCACACATGCACACATGCACACACCTCAATATATGAGATATCAACCCACAGACACAAACACTCCTGCAATCAAATACATAGCACTACTGCTTCAGCCTATTATTACTATTAGTATACAGAGTATTGAAGGTAATGGTATTACACATGGATAGGCTGCCTTGCTGTTACACCAGAGGGACCTGCAGAAAAGAAACATTTATCGTCAGTGGGCACAACTGTGCCATTGATACTGTGGGCATGATACAGTTCAGTAGTGCAACAGTTAGCTTCCACAGGTGTACTGCAGATAATGAGGATATCACTAATGCACAATAATTACCAAGATTACAGCTACAAAACGAGGACACACCTCACACATGCATAACCTAACAGTGTACAGAATGATCAACTATACACATGGCATGTTACCTGCATGCTCTGTGTCATGCTGCTGTGTGGCTCAAGCCTCCATCATTACGCATGTATGCTGTTGTTGTTGCTGCTGCTGTGCTGGAGCCACAACACTCAGGAGTAGTCCCTCCAGTCTGGTGAGGGGGGGATGTCTAGCCACCCCATCACCTGTGGCAAGCTGCTGCCTGTGGATATCTGACGCACGCTGACGGACATTTCTAATTAAATCACTGCAGTGATGGCGTACCTGCTCATATGTCCGGTTATGTGTGCCTATGTCATTTACCCGATGGACCAGGTCTTGCCACAGTGCAGCCCTCTCCTGCTGGTTCTGGCTGGTGTGGGAAAAGAATACAGCAAAATCCTGCACCAGGCTCTGGTGTATCTCCTCCTCCTCTGCAGCGGAGTAGACAGGGTTCTGCTGGTGAACCATGGCCCTGAAAAGGAGAAGGAAAACATGTCAAAAATATCTGTCAGCAAACTATAGCACACATAATACACATAATACTTGACTGCAGTGGGGGATACACATGTACATGACCAGATATCAGTGCTCATCCGACAACTGTGCAACAGTACCTGGCACACTCCATACAACAGACTAGTATACTGCAGCAGTCAACACACTGTTTCAGGTACAATACACAACCTCACACTGGGGGTTTGTATCAAGGTACTGTATGGGGAACATTATCAGCCCATGCACTGCACACAATGCACGTTACATATTTTACTGGTAATGCACACTACTCTTACTTGCCATAACCCTACCTACACCACATTGACATACAGGGTAACACAGCACAACATATGGCAATGTAGTATGTGTTGATCACAATACCTCACACACCTGTCTCTGGCCTCACACCAAGGACACACACTACCATGACCGACAGACAGTCATAGTGAGCAATCACACCAGTACACAACATGCACCCAGTCACTAGCACACTCATTCCACCTCACATATTCCGTTTGTAATGTGTTCATGGGTGTGCATTGTGTCCTAGGTAGGTAGTGTGCTTTTGGCCCTGGGCCTACAGCAGCATACTGTTATGCTACCCTGCCCCTTGTGACACATGTGTTATGATCGTACCTGCTCCTTACAAACAGTTAAACAGGGTGACTCATATGGCATATTACCTGTCTGCATAACATTCAGCAGGGGTATGTCTGACATCTACTCATGGGGAGCCTTGCTTCTTAATTCTGTGTGGTCTAATACAGGGTATGTCATATCTGTGGGTAGGGTCCTGTACCTCTACCATGTGCTCTATACTGCATTGACAAGGACGACAGACATAGGTAATTTGTGTTGTGGATGTTGGAGGTGTTACCATGGTTGTTAGACAACTGTCATGGGTGTGACCGAACTATGTATATCCAGCAGTGGTAACCTCTATGTAGGTAGTCTGTGTGCGCTCTGTGGTGTTTGAGTGTATTGACACAGTTACTTGCATATGTCTGTGTCCTTATCCATATCTGTAGCTGTCATGGGAGGTACATACCATGTAGGACATTGTGGGGTGTGGAGGGGTACAGTGACCTACATGTCCATAGCTGACACACCATGTCCGCTGACACATTCCATGTACAGGTATTACAGGACTAGTGTGCCACCGTGTATATCGATGTGGAGCCTATTGTACACTTGTTGACCCTGTTCCCCCCTGACACATGCAGTGGTGGGCAGGCATGTACATATGTGGTGGTTACTGGTGTCAGTGTTTTTGAATGGGGTATGGTACTCTAGTATCCACACTGGTGTTCACTCCATGCCTGTGACACCAGACACCTGTTGCAAGACATCTGCACACATGTGCCTCACACAGACTTTATATATATATATATATATATATATATATATATATATATATATATATATATATATATATATATATATATATTGATATATTTATATCTGTATATGGATATATATCTGTTTGTATATATGTATATATAATATCTATATATAGATGTAGATATATACATATAGATGTGGGGAGAGAGGGGGAGAGAGTGAGAGAGAGACACAGGGTGAGTGTGAGTGTGAGTGTGAGGGGGTGGGACAGAGAGTGAGAGATAGTCATATACAGACATATCTGTTGTCAGTCAGATCTATCTGTATATGTATGTCTCTACAGATATCTATATATGTATGTGTGTATTACATATATCTGTACGTACATATTCTACCAATCTTGATGTCTGTGCAGTAAGTGAGAACCTGGTTCAAGGCTCCTGAGAGCACACCAGCGGTACCAGGCTATACCCCGTATCATGTGTTTTGGCCCCAGGACTCGGGACAAAACAAAAAGGGAGGGGGTGTGTCCATATTCATGGAGGACACACACACCTCCAGGTTAGTGGCAACACATGAAGCATCACAGACCATCCAGGTGCAGATAACCATAGGCAAACCTGCTATACAACTGGTAGCATGTTACAGACCACCCTCCCAATCTCAGGGACCACAGTCAGCCTTCCTGTAGACATTGGAGGATATGAATGTCCCACCACACACCATCATATTGGAGTACTGCGACTACCCTAACATACACTGGGTGCATTATTCTACCCCAAACACCCTAGCCCAAAGGTTCCCGAAATTCACTATGTCAAATGCAATGCAACAGCTAGTCACCTCTCCCACAACAGGAGATAATATACTAGACCTGATCATCACAAACATGGGGACAATGTGCTACACACTTGAAGTATACCCCTCACTAGTCACATCTGACCACAGACTAATCCTCCTGGATATACATATCCCACCTCCCCCACAACACAAAAGACTACAGTGGGAAACCTCTCACATGCCGTCTTTACACTTCTTATAACTGAGTTGGTATCCTTAATGCCCACTGGGCCAGTGTAATCCACTTCCCACAATGCAGACACCTTCACATATGCTTTCTACAGACATCTCCAAGAATCCATGGATCATGCAATCACAAATGAAACCATGACCCTCTCCACTAAGGGCAGGCTTCCTGTCTGGTGAACCCCAGCATTGAACAAATTGTATAACAACAGAAGGTAGCTACTGCATGGCAGAGCATACTTCCATAGAGCTACGGCATCTCTGATCAGCAGTAGTAGAAAGATATGTTTTGTCGTACAAACATGCAAGGCCAACAAAGAGAGGGACATCGCTATGGTCACTACAGATAACCACAAGGCCTTCCTCTGCTATGTTACACACCTGGGTGGGAACCCTCAGTTGTGTTCACAGTTAGTTCACAGTGACAAATGCTACACTGAACACACAGATAATGCCAACAGTCTGGCAGACAGGTTCAGTGCAGGTTTCTCCCCTCCCTCACCCACACATGTGGAATTACTTATCCCAGCTGACTGTAGCCTCCCTGTCATCTCAGATGTCCAGCTAGGAACCACCCTCAGCGGAGCTGTAAACACAGCATCAATGGGACCCAATGGTATTGCTGGTTGCATGCTACGTGAACTGCAAGAGGAGCTACACATGCACATTACATGCTATTCAGCCATAGCCTTACTACAGCATATGTACCTGGACACTGGCATACAGCAATAGTATTCCCACTCCACACAGGAGGCACCTCTACAGACCCTGGTAACTACCGCCCCATAAGCTTAACCAGCCTGGTCTGCAACACTATGGAAAGGATCATTATGGTACCCATACACAGAGAAATTGGGGACTTAGACACTTGATCCCACCCTGTTTGGCTTTGTAGAGGGCAGATCCTGCCTTATGAACCTGGTTGACCTTTTCAAATCAGTCACTAGAGCCATTGCTGAGGGCACAGCAGTCCATACAGCCTACCTGGACTTGCCTACGGCATTCGACACAATACCGCACTCTGCCATCATAGACATGATCAACAGCTGAAATGTAAATCCATATGTCACATGATGGGTTGCAAACCGGCTAACGGATAGAAACCGTACAGTCAACCTCACTGGTGCCATGTCAGACTCAGAGCCAGTCACATGTGGTGTCCCACAGGGCTCTGTCTTGGGACTGCTCATGTTTGGCATATCATTCTCAGATGTGGAAGCAGACATGGGAGGGTAGTGGCTGACAATGTTCAAAGATGACTGCATACTAGGTGCCATAGGCGATACACCTGCTGACACATACATCCTACTGACAGGCCTCATGAACACCAACAACTGGTGCCGGAGTCATGGCCTTACACTGCATGCCACATAATGTATACTGATACCCTTTTGGATGGAGAAGGTACCTACATATTATCACATAGACAATAACCCACTGAGTACAGACAAAGTAATCGGAGACCTGGTGACACTGTTCAATGCTGACCTCTCATTTGACACCCACGTTGCCAAAGTGGTTGGATGGACTTCCTACCTTGCCCACCTTATCATGAAGGGATTCACATTCACATCAAAAGGGGTCATTGTACCCCTATACTCCTCCCTTATCAGGCCCATGACTGTGTACTATGCCCCATTTGGTATGTACCTCACCTGGCACTTGCAACAGCTAGGGGGACCCCATGAGTACATCACCAGGAGGATCAAGGGTCTGCAACAACTGTCATATGCTGCCAGACTAACATAACTCATGCTCGATTCCATAGCATACTGCCTACGTAGGGGTGATCTGTGCTTGATGTAGTAGGCCATGTCCAATCTGGTAGTGATGTACATGTTCCACCTCATACAATCCAAATCCATCAGAAGCACGACAGCTACGGATTTAAACCTCAGCACACATATGAATAGGACATACTGTAGGGACAGATCCATCACTAAGAGGCTTCCCATACTGTGAAACAGGATCCCAGTTCATAGGTTCATAGATTAGTACTAAGCTAACTGCCCTTGCGAGCCATTTTAAGCCTAGCCAATTATCCGTTGTGAGACTCAAACCCTGCACCTTGTGTTTGTAAGGCAAACAGCTTAACCATTAGGCCACCCTCCCAACCCCCTCCCAGCCCCCATGTTAGGCAGAGACCCTCACTGACACTCTTCATGTGCATTCTTGACAAGTGGATGGGAGATCATAGGTTTACAGCAGGGGGTCTTCTCTGTGTCACTACTAGACAGAGGCACAGTAAACTAATGCTATTATGTAGGGGGGTCTTCACTCTGTCACTACTATACAGAGGCGCAAGTTTCTAAATCTATTCTATACACTGTCTGCACATAGCCTAGTACTAAACTATGACACTGTGAAACTATATATGTCTATGTATTTCTACATCCCTCTCTATCTATGTATACACATATGCATATTATATATATATATATATATATATATATATATATATATATATATATACATACATATCTCAATATACATACATCTACACATGTTTGATATATATATATATATATATATATATATATATATATATATATATATATATATACTCCTTTTTAGTTCCACATATGTATACACACAGTAACGTACTGCTGAACATCCATTACTGTACAACCTACTTGTACATTGCACTACAACCTACATTGCTATGTGCACATAGCTACCGTCACATACATATGTATGTGGAGCCTTCAGTGACAGTTTCAGTATGTCCCCGTCCCTATGCACATCTTCATATACATAGATACTGACCAATAACACATCTGGAGGGTTCACAGTATGTAGAGTATTATAGTAGTACTTTACATTACCTGTGTTTGTTGCAGTTGTTTGCGTAGGCTTGCAGTTGCTTGGCCTGCTGTCAGCCTCTTTGCTTTGTTGTTTCAATTTTTTTTCTTTCTCTTTCTTTCTTTCTTTCTTTCTTTCTTTCTTTCTTTCTTTCTTTTTTTTCTCTCTCTCTCTCCCTACCTCCAGCGGGTGCAATGACAGTATTGCATGTGTGGACTGGGAGTACAGGATGCTTTTGTAGGTATCTGCACATGTCCATGTGATGGCCTCTGCACAAATTGTTAGCCAGCATTTACTAATTGCATGCAGCCTGTTGTGTAGTGATTGCAGTTCTCACTGTGATTACAGGACTGTGCTATAAAAATGTCTGTTACATAGGCGTAGCCCTTTCAGATTATCAGGGTGGGGACCATGCTGGTTTACTGTGGACACTGTTCTGTGAGTGTAAGGGTTGGTATGTCTCTCATATTTCAGGCTGTGTTGTAGACACTGCAATGCATGTTGTTCTGTAAGCTGAGTATTCCTTCCTCCAGTGTCCTGTTCTCCGTGTGTATGTAAACTGACACCTACGACTAGTAATACTGTGTATATGGGTGTGTGTGCTTTCCTGTGGGGATTGTGGTGTAACTGGTATATAGCGGTGGCTCTTGCAATCTGTTGCTATGGCTTCAATATTTGGCCTTTACATTCACTCGTTGTATGCCTGCTAGGTGTCTTTCCTGTAATGTGTTGCTATGGCTTTCCTATTTTCCATTTACATTCACAGCTTGTAATGCTTGCTAAATCTGTTTGGCCAGCAATTCCCTATGTGTTTGTTGTGGTAGGGTGTTACTGCATGCAGTGTGGTCTGGCCATGGTGTGGGCCTTGACACTTAGGGGGTATTTGATCATGCTGCTGAGCAGGCCTCAGATACTCTCTGGTGCATCTTTTATCAGCCTCATGGAATGGTACATAGCAGTGGGTTACTCCAATGACATATTCTGATACTCTGCAGTTGTGACTGTGGGTTATTTCAAGCATATGTATTAGTACACCATTTGTGCCGTGCAGGTGGTGCATACCTTCAGTCAGTCATAGTTACCATTGCATGTGTAGTTACACCTTTCTGCCTACTGTTAGTACATTTGACAGGGTGTCAATGGGGCACAGTTGACATTTGTTTTCACATCAGGGACATCCCTGTAACTCAGTCACAGTTGCTATGTCTGATCTCTTAACTATTCAACTATGGCAGTGTTTATCCTGCTCTGAGTATGTGTGTGGCTTGCCAGATGCTACTGTGACATTATTACCTAGTAGCTACCAACTAGCATGACTGTTTCTCAGCACACAGTACTATTTTACAAATCCACTAGATTTGACAGTAAATATTCATGGCATGCTTTGTGTACTAGACTTGCTATATTCCCTTTACATTAATTCCTACTATTTTATGATTTATTTCTTTCAGCACAATGTTCTAGTATAGCAGTCATGGCTTAGTGGTAAGTCATGCAGACTAGTGTTTCCAAGGTCCTGGGCTCGAGACTGAGGGAGGTATTTTATTTTGCTGCTGAGTAAACTACAGGCCTTGTCATTCAGAGTGACTAAGGCACTTTTAAGCAGTTGTAAGTGGGTTAGCCCTGGTTTGCGTGGAGCTCACGCATGCGCACTGCCACTTAGCTTCGCACACACCCGCTTACTACTGCTTAAAAGTGCTTATTGTCGCGCACACCCGTGCTATTTTATTTTAAAGAAAAGAAAATGGGGAGATAGGAAAGTGGTGAAAAAGTGGGCACAAAGAGGGTAGGACAGTAGGAAAACAAGCTTGGGTTTTGCAGGGGGGATGTAGGAAAGGCCCATAGCTGCCCATTTCTTCATCAGCAACACCTGTGCATATGTTTGTAATTTGGTGTGAAATTTGAAACCTTCCACCCCTGAGAGAGGTGTGAGGACAACAATAATATTTGTTGTACATCCAATTGTAATTGCCAGATTGCCAGTTTACGTGTCCAGCAGACATGTGTGCAAAATGGGCAGCTATGTATGGGGCGTAATTTTTTTGTGGGTACAGAGTGCCCTTTTTTTTTTTTTTTTCAGGTGAGAGTGGTATGTCAGGTACAGGAAGTCAGTATAGCTGGGGAGGTAGGTAGGGGAGATTAACAGACAAGACAAACAAGATGCATACAGGGGTGGTGTATGACACATGTGGGGGGGTTACACAATTGACGGGGAACGGATGTTTGGATATCTCGAGCCCATGAGCCCATAGATGGCAACAGTGGAACTGAGATCCCCTCCCATGGGCAGTTGGCACTGTGCCTTCACTGTCCAGGACAGGGCTGTGCTGGGGGCTGTGTAGGCCGGGCAGCAGGTACGCACGTGATTTGTGCCACCCGTGCCTCAAGCTGGCGTAGGGGCTCAAGCACAGAGTGCCGGATCTCCCTACGCACCACAGTCCGGACACTACGGAGGGTGAGTGGATGTTCTCCTCCAGCCACGCTTGCAGAGGGGGGGACGAGCCTCATCCCCTGCAGCGTTTCCACCTGCAGGTGGCACAGGGCCACCGGAGGAGGGTCCGGCCTGGGCACTACTGCCAGGTGCACTCGCCAGCTGAGGTGGGAGAGGTGGGTCCGCTGGAACCCGCCTTCCCTGTCGTCCTATGTTTTGCATTATGTTATGACAGTTTGGGTTAGTAACATACAATACCATTCACAATTAGTTGTAACAGGCATGCATTAGTATTCCCATTAACCAAACACCCATAAATTCAAGCCATTGAACAGCAAGCATAACACATGCATAATTTGAACAGCAATACACAATCCAACAACATGCAGGGTTGATTGATGACAACAGGCCATCAGGTTTGGATGTATGAACAGGGCACATGCATCAACATACATGCAAATATGTATGAACCAACAAGATAAATGTCCAGGGGTGTTAATTGTGAATGCACATACCCATTTCACGTGGAGTGGATTATTTGTCGTTGTAGGGTAGGGTGAAGAAATATTTAATTAACAACTTCAAATACCTAAACATATGCTGTACATTTCTACTAGCTGCAGATATATACACACTACAGGTCTGACTACAGTTTCCTATGTGATAACTAATTCAGGTTGGTGATAGGAATGTTACTGCTACATCAATATACATTTCATATTTATTCATACACATTCATATCTGGCTCTGTTCAGCTACATCATCCTGCTACATTTGCTTTATATGGCTCTAGACAACTGTGGATGTTTGGTATTTCAGACAACCATACTATCTGCATATTGCAAACTGGGAGCAACATATCCAGATTTTGGGACACACATTCCAGCTTCAGTACTTTTTTCAACACATGTTGCTGTTTGGTTCTGCCTGTCACATTCATTTCATTCTGTACTGACTGCAGTATACTTTATTCAGGAGTTATCACTACTTTATTGGTGGATTCATACCTCTTTCTCACACTCTCTCACTTGTTTTATTTTTACAATTCAGGATGGTACTTAATTCTAGGTTTTATTGACATGTTTTACTTTTAGTTATAACAATCCTTTCCAACAGTCTCACTTATATCATGTTTCAGAATTTCAACAGGGATATATTTCACACATGTGTTTTACTCAGCTTCTGCAGCTGTACTTTTCAGCCTGCTGCAAGTTATGTACTATTATATTACAGGTGGGACATCTTTATTTCAGACTTGTTTCATTTTTATGTTTGGATTACAGGCTGCATCACACTTTTGTAATCAAGCAATACTTGCAAACTCTCTTACACTGTTACTTGCACATTTTATTAATTAGTGACTACACTGCACTCTTTTGCTAACTGTCATACTTATATATTTTTTTACAGTTACAGGGAGAGAATTACTGACCTGACTGGTGGCGCAACCTCACCAGCCTATCGGCATAGGCTCAATGGTTCATGGAACGGACACCTGCAGCTGTAATATAAATGAAGTAATATTGGAATACACATCTCCATAATATCAGCTAGGTTAATTTCTTACATAAATAATTACATGTAACTTACTCAGTAGTGGGGCGTTGGGCATTTGCTGGGCCTCCTGGATCCAACGGTTCAGTTGGTCCTGCTTCCATCTCTTCAGGTCCGCATGGTGGTGATGGACCTGTTTACCAGTCCTTGGTATTCCTGTGGCACTGGTGAGATCATGTGCCAACCGGTCCCATGCCTCAGCCCTATATGCTCCCCACAGGACCTGGCCCTGCATGAGTTGGGCCTCATGATCATGGACGAGGAGCCAAACCATATATTTGGACTCCTCAATGCCCCACCACTGTGCTCGGAAGCAACTACCCTCTCCTACACCTGACATCCTGGCTGCAAGTCGGTTCCACAATCGGTTATGCTAAGTATTCCCGCCTATGGGGCTTATATATGCCGTTTTTCCCACACTTATCTGTGATTGGCCATTTTGGAATTGTATCAGCTTCACAAAACCTGCTTTGTCATGCTCCTCTTTCTATTCATTCCTATATATATATGCTATTACTGCATTTCTAATTGCAACTGTCATGGCTTAGTGGTTCAGTACTTTGACTATGGTGCATGGTATCCTGGGTTCGAACCTGGCCATTGCTTTTTATATTTTATGACTGTCTACACAGGCTAGGAGGTGTGTCTGTGTAAAGGCAGTTTTGATACAGCTTGCTCAACGTTGCCCGCCGGTTAGCTTGTTGGCACAGTGCGCAGCTCCGCGCAAATGGATCACGCTGGTTTATGCGTCGTTTGGCTGTCAGCATGCATATTACGCTCAGCTCAGCTACAGGCACACAGTTTCAGCGTGTTAAAAAGCTGCTCAACCCCAGGCACTCATTTTACACCTATTAAACCACTGCTCACCTACGGGCACTCATTTTACACCTGTTAAAACACTGCTCACCTACAAGCAGATATCCTCAACTTGTTAGACTGTAGCTCAGCTATAGGCACATCTGACTTTTTTTTTTTTATCTCACATTTCTTCAAAATACATGGCCCATTTCATTACATTTTACATAAAATATAATTTTATATATGTACATATATGTCAGGGACTTGTTTCGTGCTTATTTCACTAAAAATAAAAATTGATGCTGTGGGGGCTCGAACAATGACTGCCTCCTCTTCAGCCGACATCTCTACCGCTACACTATTGCTTCTTGGCTTACTTTGCATATTTAGTTCTTATATGCTTTTCCACTGACTGCTAACTGTGGCTAAGCACCGGGCATGCGAGAGCAAATGAGCGCACTCACGGGCAAACATCTTTACAACTTATAAAAAAAAATATAAGATGTTCATTTCTACATTTTATGTTCATAGTCTGTGGGGGCATGTATTGTGTTGTGTTTATTGACATTTACACGGACTCTGTCGTGGGGGTTTACTTTCGGGACTTTTACTCTTCTGGGGGCGTGTCCGTTTGCAGGGCTCGCCCTACAGACACGCCCCCTACTGTCTTACACGGACTGTGTTAGCCTTAGGTGTGATTCAGCATGCCCTCATGCATATGCATGACATGCTGATGTCACACCGTTTAACTGCAGCCTCCGTGTAAGCCTTGTAACTCTTACACGGACGCTTCGTGAAGCCTGCCCTATGTTTTTGTTGTTCTTCGTGTCAACTTCGTTATAAATTGGTTAAATACATCTCATCTATGAATGTCAAAATTGTGGAAGTCAGAAACTATTTAAGACAATGTCTATAAGAAAACTCTTGTAATGTAAATAAGTACAATAAATATTAACTATGTTATATACAATCCAATATAGTCTTATAAGCAACTATACACACATAAATACACCTATTTGTTGATAGAAAACTTTATACATCAATTGGAAGCACATAACTGCCCAACAAAAAGTATAGTCGCTTTCTGACTTCATCATACAAATAACATTATAACGTCATTCAATAATGGGTATACCTATATGATACCCTCAAATCTCAAATCTCAAGGTTATGTACTAAAAATAATCCTACACTAGACTTAAACTATTAGCAAACGTAAAGTCTGCATAAATAATGAAATTAGTGACTTCTATCTAAGTTCTTAAGTCTAAGAATACAGAGTATCGAGGACATTTCATTGATACCTGGATAGGTACATGCATGAGTGGAAAGTTGCCACATTAGTTCCAACCTTTCTAACAAGAGGTAAGCAGGTCCACCTTTTTCATCCATTTTTATTTGGTCAATGACCCGAAACCTAAAGTGGTGTCCTACATATTCCATAGTATGTCTCGCCAAAGCATTGTGAAGTTTACCATTTTTTATACTATATAGGTGTTCGTACATTCTTTCTCTGAGTGTACGTATAGCTTTTCCTATATAGAAAGCTTGACACTGTTGGCATGTAGCAAGGTAAACTATCAATTTAGATTGGCAATTGTACTTACTTCTAGTATTGTATTTTCTATCACGAATAGTGAATGTCTTTCCCGTGTCTATGTGTGAAGCAATACAGAGTCGCTGGTGTTTGGATATAAGGTTTACATCACTTGGATACAAGCGCAAAGAAAGGAAATTTTGTCAGGTACACTTGCTATACTTGGTCTGTTTTTCTGCAGCTATTCCAGGCCTTTTGGTTTCTACAATTATTGAGTTTGTCAACCTCTTGCTGTGAGGCGGCAACGCTAACTGCTGCACCACCATGGCCGCCCTACTCCACACTGTATTACTATACTATAATAGGTTCAAGGGTTCATAGGTAGGTACTAGGCTATCTTCCCGAAGGCATTTATAAGCCTAGCCAGAATGTGTTGCCTTTCGCTGCCCCCTTAGATTAAGCTTACCTCAGATCAGACTACAGTGCTTTGGCAGTCAAATAAATGCTTAAAAATAATTATTTTAACTTTCAGTGTTTACCTTTCCAGATTCTTTAACAGCTAATACACAAGCTGTCAAACATTTATATAACTTTCAATCCTATTGCTTCATCATTTGTATTACATCCTAATAGTATTTGTTCTTATTTCTTGTTTCCATCTTTAAGTTTTGACATGTCAGAGCTTGCTTTTTGTTTTCTTTGATGCCACTACAGTCCTGTTTAAACATATATTTAGGTAGTAAGGCATTTTGTATTGCGTTTGTCAAGAGTTGTACAGATAACTTTTTATGCTGACAGATGTTAAGTAGAAACATGTAAATGAGAACTAAATAAGCCCAGGAAGTAATAACATACTGTATCCTGACTGAAACTGTGTTGTTAGTAAAGAAAAAATATTAAAAGAAGCAACACTCCTGTGTCAATAAAGTGAGACAACTGCCTGTCAGAATAACACAACTAAACTGCCACAAGGAAAAACTACCTTAAAGTATACTGGTTATGTTCTAAAGCAATTGTTAGGTAACAAACCTTTGGAGTTGGATATAACCTCCTTACCGTGTTGTTTTTGCAGTTTATTTTGTTGCTAAGGATGGTCCCCTGAGAATTTTTCTCAGAACTTAAAATCCTTGCGATCACATCATGAAAGACTGAAACCACAATACCTCACTATTTAAATTAATGTTTAAACTGCTGTTTTTCCAATTTAAATGCTGCAACTTTATCATGAGGGGCACAAAAGGCAGATATGTTCTTTGTTAAACAATGATGTTTCTAAACATGACCAATATACTTTAATGTTTTCTTTTTGTGGAATGCAGCTTCATAAATGTCAATGTTTTCCATAACAGCATAGTTCGCAGTTTATTTCTATCTTTTTAACTTTTAGAATTGATGTTCTACCAGGTAATGTTATGTCATTTATTTACAGATTTCAAGATCAGTGATTGTATCAGGAACATCAGTGAATTATCATCTAATCTCCAGTCTTTAAGCAGCTTGTCATTAGAAACTATCAATGGATTATTGTCAGCAAGCATTATTGGCTCCCAGGTAACAACGATGTAACCAAAAAGAAGATGTTAAAATATGAGTATTCATTTGTGGTTGGTCGGCCTATTAATTTTTTTCTCTTGCCATACATAGAGTTCTGCAATTGTGCTCCAAACTTGGGAAAAAAGCAGCTTTATTAAGCAGCTTTCTGATATAAAAACATACTTAACCAAGCTTTCTTAAGCACCTTGCAACACTGTTAATCTCTCATGCTAGACTATAACAGTGGATAGTGCAAGCCAACAATGAACAGCATGAAGAAGCTGTTATACCATTCACTGTCAATGTGTCTTTTAGCTGTTAAAACTATTGACATTTAACATTCTGACCACTGTAGGTATATTAGTATTAAGTTCTTCACACATTTCAGACCTGTAAAATGCGTTATGCTCTTATAAATACTTGCACATCAGACCAGCTAAAACTCTATGTACTATAAAGCATTATAAGCAGATATCTCCAATCATCACCATATTATGTGTTCTTGGCATGAATGTCAAGGTTTATCTCTCAAGCTTAACTTCTCTGCTTTCCTAATGTAAATGTCTTGCCATGCATGTCTCAAGCATATAATAACTTGGTAATGAATGGAGATCCAATCATAATCCATTATGTTGTGCAGTGATTTATGCAAAGCTTTACATTCTACTTTAATGATTACAGACAGAGATCTTTCAAGTATACGGCATGTGCTTCTTCCTATAACATGTATAGCATATCCATTTTAAAGTTGTATGATTTAATGCACAATGTAGGGTAAATGTAACTTCAACAAAATTTTTTTTATTTTTTCCACTTATATAATAAGTTGCCAAACAGTAGAAATAAAATTACATGCAAACTTGAGACTGGCCAGATTGCCAAGTAAATCTCTAGTTCATCTGCAGTATTGGAGTAATCTTCGTCTTTTGGCTTTTCCCAGTTAGGGGTCGCCACAGCAGATCACCATCTGCTCATGATTGGCAGTGGAGTTTTACAGTGTCGAGTTGCCAGCCCAGCACCCAACCTTCCACAGAAGGCACACACTCACACCTAGGGCCAATTTAGTGTGTTCAATCCACCTACAGCATGTCTTTGGGATGAAACTGGAGCACCTGGAGGAAACACATGTGACCATAGGGAGGACATGCAGACTCCACAAAGAAGGCACCCCAGCCAAGGATCGAACCGAAGAACCTCTTGCTGTGAGGCGGCAACACTAACTGCTGCACCACTGTGGCCACCTGCAGTATTGAAGTAGTAAATAAAATAATTATTGTATTCAACGATACCTGAAGAAACAGCTTCCATTATGAGTGGATGAAACCGAATGCACCAAGGATCAGAATCCCTGAAATGCAGTTGCTGAAAACATCTTGCTAAAAAAACACTTTTTAAAATGTCTTTGCAGGAGGACAGCCCCCCCCCCTCAGTACCCCAGATGAGGGAGACAAACCTCCCCCAAACTTATATATACCAGCTTCAAGTTATCACTTACTTACAAAAGGGGGAAATACCCCTCAAAATGGAATAACTTCTGGCACAACTAATCAAAAGTGATTTCCTATGGGGGGACTCCATTCATCAGAGTTGAAACTTGGGGAGTTGAAGCTTGAGAGATATAGCTTTGTCAACCAATAGTGTAACAGAAGAAACAAATTCAATGTGAAAATGGTTATTTAAGCTACATTACCAAAATTTAATTATATGCATTGCAGTATTTCTTCTTGCATATAACTTGTTTTGTGTTTATGGAGGCATTTGAGTACACTGAATATTTAATCATTTATTTTTCACTGCATTATAATATTTTTAAATGTCTTTTGATAGAAATTATTGATCGATAAACACAGATTAGCAAAGGCTTTGTTATAATGATACACTGCCATGGTGAGCAGACAGCTTTTATAAAAGTCCATAGTATTTAATTTTCTTCTAATCAGTCCAAGAATCTGGACAAGCTATTTAGGTACCTGAGCTCTGTACCAGGTCACTATAATCAAAATAATTATGGTAACAAATGGATAGAGACTTCTATTTGCTGAGAGTCCCAGCACTAACAACTAACCTTGCACCAATTCTACCCAAGCAATTCCTTTGTCAGCATTCAAATGTTTTGACAATCCAATAATGTGATTGCCTCTAGGACTCATTATCCTGCCGCTTTTACAACTGAATTTAGATCAGATCTCCTCTTAGACAAGTTTATTACCACTTAAGCATCACATACCAGAACAGCCTTTAACATTGGAAGTGGATCTGTAAACATCAGCTCTTTAAATTCACCATCATTGAGAAAACAAATTAATGTAGTATTTCATGAACAGTTTCAACATTAAAGGAAATACAAGTACAGGTGTGAAGAAATTGGACAGTGTTTGTGCTGGCATGTCTGGTTAAGTTTTTGTATATAGTTTTCAATTGACTTGTGTGTTGTATGCCAGCATGACTAGCTATGGTGTTGTAAATAGGTTCTTAGATTTGATTTGCAGTCTGTTTGTACAGAATGTTTTAAATACTTGAACAGTGTCATTTTACATTTCTACCTGCTCATGTTTGTGGGGAAAGATTCTAGAGGCAGACTGTCTCAGATTCAGCTGATCTGTAGATGATATCATTGGAGTGTTGACAGTTGCTATGCATTGCTTTCAGAAGCTGAGAAACAGGAAAAAAGTTTTGGGGGACAGGCGTTGGTTGAGTTTTAGGATATGAAATGGAAATTGGAACCAGAATGGTTGTGACAGTTGGGCTAGCCTGTGGGGGAGCCTGTAGAGGATGGTTGATAGTCAATGGTCAGTTGCAGTTTTCAGTTGTCAGTTGTCATTTAGAAGCAAGTGACGGACGTGCTGTAAAGTGTATGCCCGGGAGGACTCCCTGAGGACTGTGGGCCTGCCTTTGCTCTGTTGTGGTAATTTGGCTTGGACTGGGGACAGTGTTCTCTAGTCAGATATGAAAATTATAACTAATCAGTTAGATCAGTTACAGTTTTTCTAAATGTTGGATTTCTATCCTTCAGCAATTATTTCATTTTCCTGGTGACTGATCTCTGTTTATTGGGAAATTACTGTTTTTTTTATTTTTAATCATTTTGCTCAATATTACATATTTTTATTAACTTACATTGTGGCGGGTCAATCAGTGGTTTTCTTTAGTGATTTGAGAGTACTTAGACTTGCTTTGATAATTCCCAGGGCCACTCCAAAAGCATGGCTGCTTAAGGGCATGAAGACACTCTGACTGGTGGCAACATTACTGTATCATTTGGGAGAAGAGGCACAGCTAGAAATCTGTATCAGGCTTTCACAGAAATGTTTGGATGTGTGAGATTTAATTTATTTAAGCATGAATGTATCAGAGGTCTTAAAATGGGACAAATTGCTCTGAAGTGTGTAATAATGAGTTATACTTGGGATGGACAGAAGTATACAGTCCATTTCCAGGCTATAGAGCACGTTCCTATTGTGCTCTTAGGGGAAACTTTTGAAATTGTACTCCTGTTTAAGTGACAGTCTCACATTGGAGTCAGTAGTGTGGATTAAAGCTCCTTAGTTACTGACCCATGATAGGATAGGGGAATGTCACATTAACTGGTGGCGGTTCAGTGGGTTAGTATCTGGACATCACAACAGATACTCAGTAGCACCACCCACAATGACTGAGGGTGGTGAAACAAATCTCAGGAGCTGGTCTTATCATGGTTATCATGCACTGTTGTCAACTTTCAGGAGTTAAGCTGTTTATTGTTAAATGTCACATTACAGCCAACTCTGCAAAATTATTTCTTCAGTTTATAGGTACTCAAATTTAAATTTTCTGTAAGGGAAGCTATTCCATGACTACCAAACAACCCACTAATTTAAAAACCTTTAATGAATGTCTCCATTTCTGAACTTGAGCCTTCTGTAAGGGTGCTTGATATAAATTTCAAAGACAAAATGCAGTCCACAAAAGAGTAGCACTAAAAGTATAATGGGAAAGAATAGATGTTGCAATGTATCCTTAAAACATCATGGTCTGGATCACAAATGTTTGCCAACATTCCTTTGTGCTGCATGAGGTACTGAAGCTCATGAGCAATATGAGAAAAAAACGCAACATTTTTTAGAAAGTGCTTTCAAAGACTGTGTCCTCCATGTAAGGGACATGCTTCCCTCAAACTTTAATATTCTAACTCTGCCAGTACTATATCTTGGAAAAAGAGCAATTTATGATAGGCAGTCTAAGCTGTCTTACTATTTTTTGCTGGGGGGACTGCAAAATTAGACCATCTTGGAAGCAGACATATACGAGCAACAGCAGCTCACTTACATGTGTCAAAAGGGGGGAGTGGGGTTTGGTTTTATTGGACTGAATACATAATAAAGGCTTTAAAAATAAAAAGCCATGGGCATTCAGAAATCATGCAACTAAACCACTGCTATGTCCTTAAGGGGTCACTTGCACTCATGGACCTCCACTATATGAAGTGTATGATATTAAGCAGTGAAGACTATAGCGTTGCTGTGCATTTGTTTTATGAATCATGGCTGTGTTGGAGTGCTGAAAACTTCAGAAATTCAGAAGTTGTCAGTATTCTGAGAATGTGTATGTGTGTGTGTGTGTGTGTGTGTGTGTGTGTGTGTGTGTGTGTGTGTGTGTGTGTGTGTGTGTGTGTGTGTGTGTGAAACTATTAGAGTTAGGGAAAGAGCTATCGTTTGGGTTTGGTAAGGTTTAATGTCAGGTGTGTGAGCATCTGGTTTTATGTTAGGGGATAGGTTAGTGTTATGGTTAGGAGTTTTTTTTTTTTGCACTCCCACAAGATCGAGCCAGATGGCTCTTCTACCAGCACACAATCAACCCATTCGTTCTACAGTCGTGAAAGCCAGAGATTCCCCAGGCAGGTAGCAGCCCTACATTTCAATTGTTTCTACGTGGGAATCACTAATGAGCTCAGCTGTTCACTGGAAGGGTCAGGTGGTATGGAGCAGGCCAGCCTTTGCTGGTCCTGATAAGCAGTAAAACATCTCCCCCAGTCAAGCACCTCTCTCTAATGTAGTGGCTATCCCAGGCTCTGCTGTAGCTGTGCTCCTTGGGTTCCCCTTGAATAACACAGCAATTGCACAAAGCATCAAAAGCTTGATAGACCTGGGCTCAATGGGGTAGATACCTTGTGCTCCTGCTAGGTGTCACCCATGTGGTGAACCAGATCTACCCCCTCCCTGCATCATACGTGAACAGGCAGTGGCTTATCACTCCCATTCACCCCTGCCAGCTCTTACATAAACCCAAAATGCTACTGAACCTTGGGTCACCTGTGACTTAGTAAGGGCTTTATCATTCTGCATAACAGAGTGGCTGGGATTAGGCTTAGGTCTAGCACACATAAGTAAGGTGGTACAGGGGGATGGAGCTAATTTTGGTGGTTTTAATAATTTGTTTTACATGGACTCAGTCATCCCAGTCAATGAATTCCTCTATGATTTAGAGATTTTTGTTTATGCAGGAGTCTTTCACTGTTTTCCATTATTTAAGGCATGCAATGTACTTAGAATTCCAAACATGGGTGATGATTTGGGGTTTGAACCCATTACTTGGGTCTGACTACCATCTGGTTCAGTTTACTGTGTAACTTTCCTTGTTACAGAACCCTGGTCTGAACTGGTGTGGAGCAAGAACTTGTGAGATTTAACTATTGAAAAATTATTCCCGTGTTCCACCAGTTCCTTTATGGATTTTATTGTATTGTATTCAGCTGGGTTAGTGCCATGTATGACTTCCATCACAGTCTGCTTTCCCTGATTTTTCACATCCTGTTTACATGTAGTTGTGAATGCTTCTTTGACCTTGCACAGCACATTGGAGAGCTGTTTGAAAAATTTATCATAAATGAGTGTGCAATAGAATTTTGGAGGCTAGGTTTAGATTAATGCGAATTATACTGTCTAGCAAACTGAACTGTTTTATGAAAGGCTGCATTTCTAGAGATTAAGATCTGTGCTGCTTTTAATTGACTTGAAATACTTAACTGGATGGTCACAAACTGTGCCACCAGGAAGACGTTTATGTTTGATGAATCCAAACACATAGTTCAATTTTTTTACATGTAAACATGCTTCTCCGGGGCTAATAATGCCTACCAATAAATAATTATTAAAGAGTTCACTATCAGCTGTGCTAGAATCTGAAAGCGATATTTCTAGTTTCAGTTCCTTAACTTCCTTGGACTCACATCCTTGTTCTCAAGCTTATGCCTAACAGCTCGCAAGCTAGTCCCTTGTTCTTCTTCCTTTCATCCATCCAGTATGGTATCATTCCATGATGATCCCTCGGTGGTCTCTAATCTAGGTAGTTACCAGCAACCACAAATGTTACATTTATTTGCAGTTATTGCGAAAGAGATTTATCAATTTTATTTCTATATTAAAGGAACTGGTGTCTTAGATCTTTCTTGGTAAGGTTTTAGGCTCAATAAAGCACAGGGACTTACCAACGCTATGGTCTTCTATGATGTTTCTATTCAGTAATAGTCCTCCTTGATCTGTTTCTGTGACTTCTGACAATATTGATCATTGGACCCTTTTAGAATCCGTATACTTTTTAGTTGGAGTTTCACAGTCCTGTTCTCAGTTAGTTCATCAACCAGCTATAGGGATGTTCTTAGACGGATGTATCTGGGTTAATTCCTCATCATCTTACCTTCACATCAGTGACGTTATGCTGGGCTTTATTGTGGTACATTTGTCGTTCACTGTGTACATGCTGCAATCGTGCTACTCTTAGGAGAGATTATTCAGAAAATGAGGCTGCAATATGACTGCTGTGCAGACAATAAACAACTATGGGTCTGATTCATTAATGTCTGAACTAAGTTTACACTAAATGTATACCGTTCTGTTTGAATAGATAACACAAGCATAACTCCCACCTTATTCCTCCTAATTTTAGTTTTCCTACTGATTTTTTTTTGCAACCGTAAATATCAAGGGAGATTCATAAAGGTTACCAAAATGTAAAGACTACATCTACATTTAGTCTAATCTTTCTGATTGAATAGACAGCACAAAAAAATGTTCTTGAGTACAGATTGTGTACATTTAGTGTACACTAAACTTAGTGTAGGCATGAATGAATCCAGCCCTGTATCTCTTCTTTCCCCAGACTTGCAGTGGTCAGTTCAGATCATATCCATTCTTACATGAGTAGTAACCAGGTGAAGTGTAATCATTTTAAACTGATTGCCTTGACTATTCATGTTACCCTAAGGCACTCCAAATATTTACTCTCAACTCCTATATTATTTATAGAGATATGGGTGTACATTCTCAGATCTCTGTCTAGGGTCAGAGATCTTAGGTTTAATACCTAGCCGTACAGTATACTTCAGGGTACATGTTGACTGTGTTATGTCTTGTTTTAGTCTAAGGAATGTGACCAAGTGAAAATGCCTGTAGTCACCACAGAAGCTTGCCAAAGCTGTTTATGCTTTGCTCTACCTGCACCTTAGTTACTGTAAATACCACTGGACTACCTGACACTAATCTTAATCATCATTATGTAAGGCACAGCTTCTTGCATAACTGTTATTTGGTATTCCTTGTTTCTGATGTTTTACATTAAAGCTTAAAAAGTTGCACTTCCTTTTTAGTTCAATGTAATCTGTAAAGCTTTGGCAACAACTTATCAGCCACCTTCATAGGTTCATAGGTTGGTACTAGGCTATTGGCCCTAGGGCCTGTAGAAGCCTGGCCATAATAATTCCCTGGCTATTTCTCCCCACAATATTTACTTCCCTGGACCCCTGTTAACATACTTACCTTACATAGTTCCTTCTTTAATTTTCATCTAGCTCCTGACCTTCATTTTGCCACTAAGGGGCTGTAAGAAGTTCCTTGAATTAGGTTTAAGCCATATAAAATTTCTACTTTGCCTACCACATGCCGGCCATATAAAATTACTACTTTGCCTACCACATGCCATACCTTTAAAATCTTCTACTTCAGTGGTTTTGGTAGTCCCCTCCTAGGGCTCTAAGAAATAACCAAAGCCCATTTTTTTTATCTTAACAGCAATTTCTACTTTTCCATCCATTCATTGAAGTGAAGTTGTATCCAACTCCTATAGCTATATTATGAACATCTATCAGCATCCACAGTGTTTGTCAGGCAACTAGGGAATGGGAGTTGGTTGCCAGGAGTCTATGTCAACGCATCAAGCGTTTGCTTCCTCAAACTGCTACTTGTCAAGGCCACAAGAGTGACTGTTTCTTTTAGAGAATGTTATGACATCGAATTACACAAGGTGGCTAACAGCTAGCAGTATGATATGTACTGCGTAATTACGACAACACTGAGTTAGTAATATTGTAGAAAGAAATCACATGCATATTGAACTTTATCGAGTGTATATTCACACATGTGAGTATGCACTGTAGCTATAACATATACCATCTACTTTGTGATAGTGTTTTATGAAAGTATAACTGTAAAATTAAATGCAATGTATGTATGACAGATCGTCACGTAAAGGTGGTATATAAGTAGTATCAATATGAACTTCTGATGTGCGAAGGGCAGTCTCTAAACTGGTATTATGCTTTCATGTTGGGTACAGCTGAAGAAGTAGTACTCTATTTTCAATTATTGTTTACATTTCAAGGGTGTTATTATACAGTTCAGTAGTGCAGTTTGTTTAGCATGTATGCTGACTGTAAACAGTGTTTTCTATTACTTTTTTGATCACTAGGTTATTGTAACACCTATGATGTTGGCCAACTATGGCAATGTGACAATTTGAAATTCAGTGATATTAGCATTCACTGAATGAAATGTTCACTGTTATGGTCTTGATGAATACCAGTTCGTGGAAGCAAATGTTCTATACTTTGACATAGACCAGGTTGCCAATTGCCAGGCCTTTTTTTTCCATATTGAACATACAATACATATACACCAATGAAGAAGTTAGAGGCACCAGTCCACTTACTACATGTCTTTGAAATGTGGGTGGAAAGTCGTGTATCCAGAAAAAACCTGCATCAGTAGATGGAGAACTTGCAGACTCTGCACAGAAGACACCTAATGCAAGAATCCCGTTAGGCAACAATGAAACTAATCACATCACTCTGCCACCCAACTTGTACATTTACCTTTATTTTATCATTTATTTATTTATTGTTTCAGACTAACTAGACTTATAGACACTGCTGTGTTCCCTGTTTGTGCTGCTGTCTTCTTCTTTTAATTAAGTGCTTAGTTATAAGCACATTAATAAAACTAAAACTGAAATATAAATGCCCTTGTAAATAGCATAGTAGCATCCTAATAAAATTTCCACTGTTCTATGCATGCAATTTCTGCCATTTCTCAAACCTGTAAGGGATGTCTGTGGCATGGAACTGTCAGATTTCTATATTATAGCATACAGCTTCTTGTTTTAAAGCTAATAGTTTAGGAGCTCTTTCTCAGGTGAGTGCAGTTATTTTTCATTTTTGGTTTCTGTGTTGTGTAGTGATACAGATGGGTAGGGCAACATTTTTCAGGTTGCTCCCGCATTATAATGGTTATCCCCTCAAAATTCTAAAAGGAAACATTCCTAAGGGCTGTTATCTGCATTGAGAACTTTTGCTTTCAGTACTCGGTTCTACACTGATCTTGGTATTCATCTAATATATATATATATATATATATATATATATATATATATATATATATATATATATATAAAAAATGGCACAAATAAATGTAATTACATTCTGTGCCCTATATACAGCACACTGCCAAGGACAGTCCACAGAGGTGCACAGTTCCATTCTCATTGTATTTAATGGTGCACAGAAATACCTGACATGCATTAGCATACCAGGTGCTGTTGTGCTTAGAAATGAGAGGCATTACACAGTGGCACTCAGTAAGGCAGCTGACAGTGCACAGCATGTCATTGCACAGTGGCACTGAGTAAGGCAGCTGACAGCGCACAGACTGGCATTGCACAGTGGCACTGACTAAGGAAGCTGACAGTGCACAGCATGGCATTTCACAGTGGCACTGAGTAAGGCAGCTGACAGTGCACAGCATGGCATTGCACAGTGGCACTGAGTAAGGCAGCTGACAGTGCACAGCATGCCATACTAACCGTCTACTACTACTTAGCTACAGTAGCTTCTTGTGGTTTCATCTCATTGAGTTGACAACTCTAGTGTGCCAATTGACTGAAAGGGCAGAAACAACTTTTTTTGTCGAACCTAGGAGGAAAGTTGTTTTTATAGGTGGGTAAGTCCCCCCATACCCCCTTTTTGGGGGACATCTTCCCCACAACTCCAAACTTAAATATTCCTACTCTGAGGTCACACAACAAAAAGAAAACTCCACTGTCAGCAAAAGTTATTTTGCCCAAATTTATTTACTGAATTATTACTCACTCAAATGAGTGCTGATCGATTGACACATTGCCTACTTTTTAAAGTATGCTAGGCAGTATTTCTCCACCTTTCTCAGTACTGCTGCATACCACTGGCATGAATGACTGAGACTGAGGAGACCTGGTGCTGTGGCAGATCCCATCACACTGTGGTGGGAGGACAGGGTTGTGTGTGGTAAAAAACATCATTAGTTATAAGGAGCATCTTTCCTTGGAAGGGAAGTGGTTTTGGTTTTATTTTGTTTTTTTTTTTTCTGGTGCAGAGTTTTTCAGCATTATATGTTGAGCCACATACGGCAAGAGAGGCTATCACTGTGCTTGTTAGTGCAGTATTTTTGAAGAAACAAATATTTATGTTACATAGGTTATGCCAGGTAGACATTTTTGATCAGTGAGTAGGTAGCTGGTATAGTACCATTTTATGTATAGATAAATAAGTTTTATTTAATGTCATTTGTTTACCAAGAAAATATGACTAGGCCTAGTAGACCCATTTTCAGAAGAGACTTGGGCGAAAAGCTCCACATATATAAACATACACTATATTTGAGACATTTGAGACAGTAGAAACATTTACAGTACACAATCAAGGATACAAAACAAGATAGAAATTCCATAAAAACCTTAAAACAAACAGCAGTAGTTAACACATGACAAGGTAAAGCAAGTTTGTAGGGGAAAATGCATAAGTACAATATCTTAGTTAAGACTAAGGAAATGCAGATTGGAAAATGCAGTTACAAGCAGAAGAGAAGGAGGAAAGACATTAACAAAGAGATGAACAAGAGCAGAGCGAAGAATTGGGTAAGAATTCCTTTAGAGAGGATTTCGATGTCTGTAGTTTGTGTTACATCTAGTACGGACTGCGGTAGATCTCTACTTTTTGCAACACTGTGGAAGTGGAGGCAGAGACTAGGAGTTTTACTGGGTTTGAAAATGGAGATGAGATGTTTGCTATTATAGTGAAGGGGTCTGGTAGGGTGTTAGTAAGGGAGAATAGTGTTGAGGGCAGGACAATCAAAGGTTTTTTATAAATTATGTTATGTGCTGTAATTAGCTGAAGGTAGGTGAGGTGATGAGGGGCTCAAGTCTATTTAATGAGAGGAAAGTAGTCCAGTGGTGAGTGAAGTGTGCTGAGCTAGAAGCAAACTTTGTAATTTTATTTCAGCATGCGCCGAGTTTCGATTTAGTATGGCTTGGAGGATTGTAAGGATAGGAATGAAGAAAGGAGATGTGTAGTTGCAAGGATGATTTTCATGGTTGCATTTAAGGAATGTTTTTGGTGGTTGGGCATATAAATTTTTTGGTGATTTTTTTATGACATTTTGGATGTGAAGATCAAATTTGAGACTATTCAATTATCATACATAATAAATTTGTATGGAGGACTACCTCTATTTCTGTGTTATTTACTGAAAAGATTTTAAAGTTGTGTTTGCTATTACAGTAGGTTTTCTGGGAAGAAGAGGAGAAGCTTACTGATTTTATTTTTCTATTGGCATTAAAAAGTTGGGAATTACAAAGCCAGGTCTCAATTGAGGTGAAGGATTCTTGAGTTATTTGTAAGAGATGTGACAGACTATTAGAGGAGCCTATAAGTATGGAATCATCTACATATTGGATGTGAGAGGCATGGCAGGAGATGGTGTAGAGGTCATTGATGAAGATATTGAAAAGGCCATTTTACTGCCTGGTATACATCAGATCAATAGCTATGGAACCAATTTAGAGTAAGAGTCGATAGAAGAATGCTAGATAGTTGTTGCAAGATTTTCAGGTGAGAGACCATTTCAATAGCTGTAGACAGATTGGGGAATAGTACAGAGACTAGGGTCTTTATTAGATCATCAAAGTGTTAATACTTCGAATGGTCTAATATCGACCTGAAAACAGCGAACGCTGAAAATGGCGAAGCTGCAGATAACCACATTTTTTCCTAGGGAAAGAATTTGGTTGCCTGTTACTGTGGCTTCGCTATTTTCAGCACTGTGGTGGAAAGTTACGGGTTGGGTTCAGGAAAGTGTGCGATTGTGCAGACGTTAGGGTTAGGGCGGGGTATGTGAGTTAGGGTTAGGGTGCGGGTGAGGTGAGTGTGTGATAGTGATAGACTTTAGGGTTAGGGCGGGGTATGTGAATTAGGGTTAGGGCGCGGGTGAGGTGAGTGTGCGATAGTGACAGACTTTAGGGTTAGGGCGGGGTATGTGAGTTAGTGTTAGAGCGCGGGTGAGGTGAGTGTGTGATAGTGATAGACTTTAGGGTTAGGGTGGGGTATGTGAGTTAGGGTTAGGTGAGGTGAGTGTGCGATAGTGATAGACTTTAGGGTTAGGGTGGGGTATGTGAGTTAGGGTTAGGGCACGGGTGAGGTAAGTATGTGATAGTGACGGACCTTAGGGTTAGGGTTTGGGTTAAGGATAGTGGATAGATAGTACTGTATGTACAGTTTAGTGTAGGGTTAGATGTAGGATTTTAAGTGTATGTGTGTAGATTGCTGTTTTTTTGATGTGCTTGTGTTGTGTGTGTGTTTCTTGGAACAGTGATTTTTTTTCCCAGGGAAAAAATTTGCTGTTCTGAGCATTCGATGCTTTTAGAGTTCGTGGTTAGCAGTTCGAGGTTGTGGTATTCGATGTTGAGCTGTTTCGATGAACTGATATAGACCCCAGAGACTATCTTGCTAGAGTCTCTTACTCTGCTTATGGTGTCTGTGAAGGACAGAAGTGCAGAAATTGTACTAAGACCAAGCCTTCAACTATGCTGAGTAGGGGCTAATAGCTGATTTTGTAAGATATGTTGGAGCGGCTGGGGGTGAATGCATTTTTCTAGTAGCTTAGAGATGGGGGGTAGTACTGGTATTGACCTGAACTTAGCAACTTCAGTTGAGGTTCTGCCTTTGTGGAGGGGGATGATATGACCCTTGTTCCAGATGAAGGGAACATAGGATTTGAGTATATATCTACTGATGAGGATACTAACTGGGTGGATTATGGCATGAGCAGCTAGTTTAAAATATTAGAGGGGATGGATATCAGCTGTACAAGAAGACAGTTCAAGTTTAAGAAGCATTTTTTTTAATAATCAAAGTGGGGACTGATTTGAGGATAATGGGGAGATATCTTGGGATGAGTTAGGGGAATTGGTGTGTGGAATTCGATTGGGTAGACACTTTAGGATGGGTTGTGAATGAAATGATGTGTGGAGAGACTGGAGTAGTTTGGGATGAGGGGATGGATGAAGATGTTGAATTTATAGTTAGCGACAATATGTGATCTACAAAGTAAATAATAAATATGGTTTAGTTTTTTGGGTTTAGTTGTTAGGAAATGGATTAGGGTTTCTTTTGCTACAAGGATTCAGTAGACAGTTGAGAGAAGACCGACATTTTTGGGGGGTTGTGCTTTTGGTTGGTTTGAAGGTGATCATAGTATTTATTTATTTATGTTGTTGTTTACTTCTTTATTGACAAAGCTATGAAGCTCCCTGAAGGTTTCAAGGTGTTCAGGGGTTTTATGTTTCCACTATTGTTTCCTAATAATATCCCTATTCTTCCTAAGGTTTTTGGTTTGTTTAGTAAGCCAGGAAGCAAGGGCGGCTAGTGCTATAGGACTGCAGCCCTCCCAACACTGTAGAAAAACAAAAAAGTAACATTTAAAATAAACATAACCATATTAAAAAAAATAGAAAACTTAAAATTATGAGTCCCAGACACACCACACACATGCACTGGACTCACAAACACAACTCCAGACTGTTTTGAAAGCAGTCTGGATAGGGGGAAAGGCAGAGATGCCTCGTAGATGCCCAGAAGTCTGTGCAGTGATGACTGCACAGAACAGAGGAATGTCAGACTACATAATCTGCAGTCTGAACCACTGAGAAGGTGAGTTTTCTGCGGATGGACCAATCAGGCTCTTGCAGGTGGGACTTTGGAGTGAGAGTGGTACTTTTGGTTTGTGGAGCTAATGGGAGCTTTTGCATGAAGACTGTACTTCGTTGAACTGTGCACGGTACTGAATGGACTTACTTTTGAATGGAGACTGTACATTTGGGTTTGTGGAGCTTTCGGAGTGGCACTGATGGGACATACATTTGAATGGATTCATGGAGCTTTGGAGTGTGCACATTTATTTATATAAGTAAGTGTGTTGACTGGGATGTGTATGTGTGTGAAATGTCCCAGTTGCTACATGGTGGTGGGTAGAGAATAAGGCTTAAACCCTGTACTTTGGGCCTAAGTGGCAAGAGCCTGAATTCTCTACCCACCACCATTTGTAAATAAAATACAGATTTTTGCCTCATATTTGTTCTGTTCCTCATAAAATCTGTGGTTTCTGTATTTTTGTTTCTTAACACAGCCAGTAGTGTAGTGGTGCAGTGGTAGCATTGTTGCCTGACAGCTACTGGTTGTCTGGTTTGATTCTTGACTGAGGTGCCTTCTATGTGGAGTCTGCATGTCTTCCCTGTGTTTGTGTGGGTTTGCTCTGGTGTCCTGCCATCTTACAAAGACATGTGTCTGGAATATTTCTTCCTGTGCCTCTGCTAAAAATTGGCTTTTGTTCCAAGTCAGACTTTCCTGGTTAACAAATGTTAAATAAATAAAAATGACAGGCATTGGAATTTCACACTTCATATTCTTCAAAAAGTACATGGTAACACAAAACCTATTATTACAGCAAGTTTCTAAGCTTATAAGATGGATATTTGAAATTTGTCCCTATTTTTGGGACTGTATTCCCCCATTATTGGCTTCATCCAGGTTTTTTGTGCCAAGGTTGAGAGCTATGGTGATAACTGAACTCACTGAATATGTTTGGGGGCTGTATTCCCCCATTACTGGCTTACGTGTTTTTGCTAAGAGGTTGAGAGCTATGGTGATAACTGAATTCAATGAATATGTTTGGGGGCTGTATTCCCCCATTATTGGCTTTGTTGAGGTGTTTTGTGTTAAGATGTTGACAGCTATGGTGAGAACTGAATTCACTAAATGGTAGCCATTTAAGTTTCAGTCTTCCTCTCTTTCATAAAACAGATGATTTGGCATAGTGGTATGTTACTCTGACTGTTTTGCACAGAGTCTTGGGTTCAATACTTGGCAGTGAAATGTATGGTGATAATACAGCATTTTATTCTAGCAACTTTCCAACATTATACAAGCAATGTTTAAAACATGTCCCTGTTTTTTGGTCTTTTGCATCCCCCCCCCGCCTAAATTTTGGCTTTTTCCAGATTTCTTGTGATGCAAAGTTCAGAGATACCGCAGAGCGTCAAGTAGATTTTAAAGAAGCTGAGAGCTGCAGAGGAACAAAAGTTTAGTCATGCTTATGCTGAGCTTACTTGCATTGTTAATAACACAACAGGTAGTGTATTTGATTTTGATGCAGAAGGCTGTGGGTTCTACTCCCACAGTAGGTAGATGCATTGCTGATACTGTACTGTATTGTAAAGGGGGTGGATGCTGCAGTCTTTTTTTGGTGAAGATACCTAGTAACTATGAACTTATCAGTTTGCGATCCATTTCCTATTGTAATATTACTAGCTTATCATTTTTTTAATGCAACATAAGCAATTTATTCCTCAAGGGCAACAGGCACTTTATTTGTAGTAAATGAAACAATGAAATATAAAGTTGTTTGATAGCAGCAACCTCTTCAATAGTTACAGATTTCTTTAATGTGGAATTATTTAGATGACTTTTACTTCTTCAGAGATTGTGCATATTTACTGATACTGGTGGAGAGTAGAAGTTTGAGAAGACTTTTATGATAGAAATGTTCTGAATTGGGCAGTTTTGTCATTATTGGTGCATGCATTTTGTTTCATTGTTTACTGGAAAAATGTTCAAAACAAATTTAAAACGCCCTCTACAACTGTACTATATTGTACAAGGAATATAATTTAATACAATCAGAAAGGTGTATCAAAGACCATGTGTATGTTTCATGTGCAAGGGGCCTATGATTTGAAAACAGCCCAAAGTTAATCTTTATCTGACACTGACAAAATGCATTTTCTTTGAAAGTGGGTTTCAATGCTGTTTCAATGAACTTGAGTTTCAAGGGCAGAGAAGTTTAATGCTAAGTCTGTTTTCATTGTGAGATTGCATTGCTTTGTTTAGCAGATGTCTTAGTGTCTGTGCTGTAAAATGCAAAATAAAACTTTCAAATGAAGTCCAAATCATCGTAGAAGTAAAGCAGTATGCACATTAGTGTTTATGGTAAATGGGGTAAAATAGACAAGTAATGGTTTATTGGAATGGCTGCAGGGGGGAGGCTCCATTCGACCATGATTTTGTGAGGGGGAAGTGCGGCAAACTCAAAGACAGCCCCGGCTGAACTATACCTCTCAACTGTCCAGATTTTCACAGAATTAATAGATTTTTGCTTCTTATTTTTGGTGGTTTTCTGGCAAATAATTTAGGAATTAAGTCACTAAATAATGACAGACACTGAGGTTCAGACTTCATAACCTTCAGAAAAATGCATGCTAAAGCAAGACCTGTTATTCTATTAACTGTCTCAGTTTATACAACAGTTTTTAGTACTGTTTATATGTTCCCTCAGTATATTTGGCCTTGTCCAGATTTCCTGCATTAACAGATTGAGAGGTACGTGCAAATAAATTGCTTTAAAGGATTAGGCATATCCGAACCTCTCAACTGTCCTCAATTTTGGCTCAAAATGTTGCTCTTCCCCTAATAATCCCACCACAAAATGGCAATTTTGGAAGAAAATGTGGAGGGTTTACAATTAAGAAATAACTGTAATAATCAGAGTTATAGATTACTTTTATTTCAGAAATGTGTGTAGATTCTTTTATTTTGTCAGCTGCTCAAGTTAGCAGTACTAATATTAAAAAAGTGTCCTTTCTTTGACAGGTTCTCAGCTGTATTGTGTGGCTATTTTATATTTTTGCATCACATTTTTGGTCCATTTTTCATAAAATTGTGGGTTTTTTTGGCAAATTAGTAGCAAATCATTAAAGAGGGAAGTTAAAAAAATAATGACAGACATTTGAGTTTCAGAGTTCATACCCTTCAGAAAATTCATTCTAATGTAATACCTACTATTGTATTATCTTTCGTAGTTTATAAGAGCAATATTTAAAAATTGTCCTTATTTTTGGGCCTTTGTCCCACTTCTATGTATGGCTTTGTCCAGATTTCTTGCTCTGAGGTTGAGAGGTATTTCAAATGTGTCAGGGCCATCACAGTCAACCAGAGACATTTCAGATTGTGACATACTTGTTGCACCCCACTCCCCCATGTAGTGTGACTCTGGATGTGTCCAAGCAAGGCAAGGAACAGTTATGCAGTGTAAATGTGCAGAGTATCCCCCCATCCAAGGTAGACACAATTACTACTTTTATTCTGTCCTTGATTTTGTAGAATGTTCTGGTTTCTGTCATATTTTTATACTGTTGATTTATGCTTATTATTACTCAGAAAGTGCCTATTGCTCTATGTTTAAGTAGCAATGCTTTAATGACCATCAGGTAAGCTTGTCTGAGAATGTAAGCTGCAAGTAAGCTTTAATGAGCATACTGTTAAAGAATTGCCAACATTGAAAGCTTTTCTGCTGTTGCCATGCAGAGAATACTTGCATAACAAAAAATGTATAAGCCTTGGGTATTGAAATGCATACGACAGTATTTGTAATAAAGGACAGGATTACATTATTTTAAGAAGCTCATTACATTTGTTGGAGACTTGCAGTCATCTTTGCAGGCTTTACCTGTAAACCAAACAGAATGCCAATCTATGATGTGTGTTCCATTACCTGTACAGTAATCCTTTAAGCAATGTATCTTGAGCTTGTTTTTGTTTGCTTTTCATTTTTTACTTTGATCATGTTTTCCCCATGAAACAAGTAGATAGTTGTTGTCAGGCAGCAGGTCTTTTTGGATAAGAAACATTTTTACAAGTGGGGGTATCACAGAAATTGCTACTTTCAGCATGTTACTTGGTACTTTAATAAATCTGAATATAAATTATAATTAGAACTGCAGTGCAAGGAGAAGTGGTTTGAGTTGAGTGCTGCTTGTTTTTCTTATACTTGATTTTGACTGGCATTCCAGTAATATATTTAAAAAGTAATTTATTTTTTCATGCCTCACAACCTTTTTGTTTCCATCTAGATATTAAGTAAGCTGTCATGCAGCCAATGCATTGAAATATTTTTTTTCTTCTGCACTTCAATTTGTCTTGATTGGTCTCGCATAATGACGGTTTGGCATCCAGGGCAGCATATTTAATTAAAGTTACAGTTTTTGTGGTTTTGACCATAGCTCCTCCCCTTTCTAGTTGGCTGCACCCCTTCCCATTGACCACAACCATTCAGCTGTCTCCTGCAGCCCCCCTTTGATTTGAAGTTACCAGACACCACTGCCAGGAAGCATGCTTTGATTTAACTCTTTTTATAGACAGTGGGATTAGACTATTAAGTGTGTTCAGCAATACTGTGTTGAAATGATTGCTGGCTTCAGGTAGGAGTAGTTTTTTTTTTTTTTAATGGAGATCAGTTCATTTCAGTAATCTATTATGGAAAGGCTGAAGGTTGAAATTAGAAAGGTTATGTTTTGTCTTTGGTCCTTAGTTTTTAGTCTTGTGGGTATGCTTTCTTTGGGTATAAGAAGGGAGATGGTCACTTAGAGCATCGGAAAATGTACCAGCAGAGTTATATTTCTGGGTTCATATACCAATATCTATTTAAGGGCAGTACCTTCATCGTATGTGTTTTTACATTTGGCTAGATATGTTATGAAGTGTGCAAAAAAACAAATAGGTTTATGCTGAAAGGGTAGTCTGGGGATACTGTCTGATGTTGACATTGCCCAGGACGATGGTTTCATTACAGATTGTTCTTTCTGTCCAGGAGCAAATGTCTTTGAACACAGGTATATTGTTGCCTAGGGTACTTATAGTATGACAGCACATAGACTCTTATTCCTACTTGAATTTAGGAAGGAAATAAGTATTTTGGCATTATGGACGTTTGAGATTGGTTTGGTGAATTGTGAGATGGTGTAGGTGTTAGAGTAAAGGAGAGCTATGCTAGCTACTCTCCTTTTTAACTATCTCATTTAATTATGCTGTAGCCAGAGGGAAGAATTTTGGTGTCATGAATATTTGGTTAAGCTAGATTTCTGTGATGGCTAAAATGTCAGGGGTATATTGAGAGATCCAGACATGCAGTTTATTTACTTTGTTAAATAAAATACATAGGTTTACTGTGATGATTTTAAAGTCTTTTGCTGGTTGGGGGGATGCATTAAGCTGGGTGGAGTTTGGAGTGAGAAGTGACAGAGTAGGGGTTGAGAGACTGTGATGATTAGGGGAGGTGGGAGGTAAGTGGAGTGTTAGAAAGGGCTGGTGGGGGTTGATGTAGGTGGTAGAGGAGATCCAGTGTTAGACTGAATTTCTCCACAACATGAGATTTTAGAAGCTTGCAGACTATGGATGGAAATATGGTTGATTTTTAATAGAGCGTATTTTGTTTTGTAGGTGGAGATTGGAAGCAGAGTAATGTATCTCCAAGAGGAAGACTGATGTTAAGGTTATAAAGACTTGGTGAGATATGGTAGCTAATGCAGAGGTGAAGGTATAAATGATGCTTAGTAGTATGGTATACAGGCCTAGGATTACAGGAATGTGATAGGTTGTGAAGTGAGCTAGCAGCAGAAGAAGGATGGAAAGCAAGGTAGGAAATAGCATTGGGAGAGCTTATTACTAGGATGATAAAAAATTAAGAAGTAAAAAGTTTGAATAGAGAGTGTGACTATGTTAGATTATGTAAAGGGAGTTATAGTAGATGCACGTATGTATGTTGAGTATAGGATTATGGAAGTATGACATGGAAATGCTAAAATAAATTTAGGGGTGGAACACATATATTAGAAAGTGGATGAGTGACTATGAAAAATAATAGTGGCTGACAAAATAGTTATGGGGAGATTGGATTATAGTATTAGTCATAGGGTGCATTTAGGAAGGTATTGACTTGGTTGAGTAATTATTCCCAATACCTAGTCAATTGGTAGCGTGGGTGGCATTAAAGAGGGTATAAATATAGTTGTGGTTGGTTGGGTGGGTGGTAATTGGGAGTAGAATAGGAGAGCAGAGCGAGCTCAAGAGTAGTGAGGGTGAACAGAGAGGGCACCATTTGCTCAGAATGTTGTGGGTCAGAAAGCAATCAGTAAACTGCCCCAAAAGGAGGTAAGTATGTGTAACTGTTACTGTTTAAACTTTCATGTATAAGGTAAATTATATAAAATAGGGAATTAGTGATAACACTTACACACTTAGTAGGTAAGACACTGGTAGCAACAATAGTTTAGTACATAAAAATAAAATGAGAAAAATAAATAAGAAGTGTGACTGGGGTAGTTTGACAACATATTCTGCTGGAGACTTGTTGTACAAAGAAAATAAGCAATTAGATTAATACCAAAAAAATGCTAGTTAATTACCCGATGTTGAAAATATATATGTGTGTGTGTGTGTGTGTGTGTGTGTGTGTGTGTGTGTGTGTGTGTGTGTGTGTGTGTGTGTGTGTGTGTGTGTTTGTTTGTGGGGGAGGGGTTTTAAGTTTCCAAAATGTGGTTCTAGGAAATACTGTTAATAAAAGTAAACTTAAGTGCTAATAAATGTAGGGGTTGCATTTAATATCCAAATATGTGACAGGTGTTGATTAAATGCACCTAGGAAGAGATGTTGTATTAGGCTTTTTAAAATTAGGCTATGCAATTTTTGAGTTGTGACAATTTATACTACAGTGTTTAAGATACAGATCTAGTAACTATGCCCCTGATGCAGTAGCAAGCCTTATACAAATAGTACATCAAAATAATAATAATAATAGTAATAATAATAATAATTATAATAATAATGATAATAATAATAATCATAATCCAAAATATACAGCTTACTGACTGTAAAGTGTTGATTTATCTTCTTGACTGATCAGTTTATACATCCTCATGGTGGCAATGTTTTTAGAAGACGGTAAATTCTCATGAAGTATGCTAGGCTTCTTACCATGTGAATGTCAAACCTTTTCTGAAAGTGAAATTGAAAGGCATTTATGTAGAAAATTTAGGAGCACATTCTTTATATTAAGAATACATATGGATTTAATACCATGGCTAAACATTCACTGAGACTGAGTAGCTGGGTGCATGTGTTTAAACTGTATCTTCTTTGCAGAGTGTGCAATAAAATACAAAGAGATTTTATATGATCTACAGCTAAGGGAAGTGTCCAGACGACAGATTATTATGGATGCTTATTTGATACCTCGCTCAAAGAAAGATTTAGTGTGTACTAAAGGAAATATAAAACTAATGTCTTTCAGCGTTTCCCGGTTAGGGGGTCGCCACAGCGGAACTCCGGTCCGCTAATGATTGACAGTGGATTTTCTTCAGTGCCGAGTTGCCAGCCCGACACCCAACCTTCAAAGAAGGCACTCCCATTCACACACGCAGCTACCTGCATGTCTTTAACCGTCACTCGACCGTGGGAAGGACATGCAGACTCCACACAGAAGGCGTTCCAGTCGAGAATCCAACGGGAGAACCTCTTGCTCTGAGGCGACAACGCTAACCACTGCACCACCGCGGCTCTAGTACTGATCATTAACATATTTATTGAATTTTCTGTTAGTACTTTTAGCACATGCATGCAGTAGATGTTATAATGGATCAATGTTAGTGTTTTGTGAAGAACACTGAAAGTTAATGAGCACATTGACTAATGGAAGCTTTTCTTGTTTTATATCTACAACTGCTTGTTTAAGGCATTTAGTCTGATGGTACCTGACTGAGCAGTGAAAACATACAATAAGCTGAAATAAAATCTCTTCATTTTTGAACATGCATCTATTTATTTTTTAAAAGGAATATCATAAAATGCTGGAAAAGGAGGTACAGACAAAGGGAAATAATGAAGCCAATTTGCAAACAAAACTTAAGGAGCTATACCCACAGATCCTTGGCATAGGGTGATGAAGCCCTAATTCTGGCTCAGATGACTGAAATGCCATCATAGGCTCAGGTGCCAGAAGTGTCAGGATGGGAAGGATGTGAGTGAGCAGCTGCTAATGGCTTACCCATTATAGATGAAGGGAGGAGGTGAATGGGGCTTGGTGCTTGACTGACAGCTAAACAGAACACTAGTTGTTAAAAATGTGTTTGAAGGGGCCTGCCCAACACATTATGTGCAAGCACACTGGTTGAGGAAGTCAGTTTGCAGAATTACACTATCTCCACGAAGGCAGCACATGTGTGGAGCTCAAGAAACCTTCTGCAGGGAGGGAGACTTTGCCACTTCTGCAGACTTGGTAGCTAACCTGTTCCCTTCTACCTGACTCTCACCACAGGAGGAACAAATGGGCTAATTATGGAAAAAGCCTCTATGCCACATTGTACCCTAGAAGATGCTGTAGTGTGAAATCTGCTGAGGAAAGACCCATTAAGGAATGACCAAGCCTACCCTGTATGGAGGGTGTAAGCATCCACTCACAACATCCTTGTACCTCTGCTGCATATAAAACGCACTGCCAGCTGTGTGATTTTTGCTATCTTCTTTTGCAGAGTATTTACTGGGATATGCCTAAAGGTAAGAAGGGATAGATAGAATATTCTCTAGTTGTGGTCCTACACATCTGCTTTAGCCCATATTTGCTACAAAAGTATTATCATCATTTAATTAGGCTTATAGAATTGGTTAATCCCAAATATTTAGCTACTTTAATGTTGCAACTAAAATGAAAATTATCCATGTATTCGTCAGAGCTGCAGCAGCCCTGTTTACCCAAATCAGCCTCAAGCTTGTTCTTGTTACTGTACAATTTGGGTAACAAAGCAAATTTTTGTATCTTTTGTAGTACTATGACCATCTCAAAAAAATCCTTCACATGGTTTTGGGACAGAACAATTCAACAGCCCCCCCCCCAAAAAAAAAATGCATTGGTGGTGATATCAAAATGGGACCAGTCTGCAACCATGGCATACATATTAAGGATTTGGTTTAGAGATTATATGGATAGCAGAAAAGGGGGTACAAAAATAAAGGACACAAATAAGGCACAGCCCTGTATTGTTTCTTTGTAAAACTACAAAGAAAGGAAAGAATATGGTTAATCAGTACAATAACCTGAGGCATGCTGAAGACAGCCTTTACTGCAGCTATAAACCACCATGGAAAACTGGATTATTCTTTCACATATTACAAGCCATAACAATTACTAGTAGGTCAAATCAAAGGCACCCCTCCCTCACACATCCTCAGCATTCACCAGGCATCTACCATAAAGAAAATGCATACATACGCCCTCTCCTCCAGGATAGGCCCACCCATCCTTTCCCTATCACATGTCAGATGCCCAAGTCACTGTTGGAACCTGGGTTGTCCCTCTACTCATCTGCACAGCTACAGCTACTGAGCTGGTTTCAGGAGTTGTTGACCATTCCCTCTCAGTTATTGTTAATCTCAAGTTGGGCTTGCAGTTTCTGAAAAAAAAAATCTTGAAAGCTTTGTTTATCAATTTCCCATACTTACAGGTGCTGCAGTTGCCTTGTAGAGTATTACTGGACTTGATCCTGACATGCATATTTTCTTAGCCCTCAATTCTAAGAGCTTGTTCAATTTATTACCCATCGCCCAAGAAGTAGTCGGTAAAGTTCCAAATACAGCTGGTCTTGCTGCTTTCTAAGAAGACCCAAACATACTTGCTGAGTCTTGGAGTCAGTTAAGCATCCCTTATATCTGAACTTAGTTCTACAGGCTAAATGAATCAGTTCTAGCTGTTTCTGAAGCTGAGATGCCTGTATTTCAATTCATTCTAAGATTTTAGACTCAGCCCATTTAAAGAGAAAATGGAGCTCTAATTACAGTATATCCATATTCTAGCTAAGAGGCTAGCTACAGGATTTCAGTAATGACATTTAATACTTCCCACTTTTATTGGGTCTTTTAAAAGTTGGAGTTTAAGCTGCAGTGGTTACTAGACTTACTATCACCATGGAAAAGGACCTGAATGGACTCCAGAAGATGCTCAGTACCTGACGGTAACAGCATCTTGGCTTCGTATAGATATGTATGTATTGTAACATCTCCTTAGATACCAGCCACTAGTCCAGGAAGCTTGCATGCTCCTCATTTGCAGTTATAAATGCGCTGCACTTCTCTTCTGGTTGTAGTATGCATTCGATGTCCATCAGTCATAAAACCCTTAATAAGCTCATGAGACCATAAATGAGTTTCTGAGATAAGAGATATTCAATCCTGCACAGAAATGATATGTATGTTAAACTCACCAGCAATTAATAATACCCAATCTAATGATGCCCGCCTCCACTGTATCGAGTGAAAAAAAATCTCTGATCTGAGGATGATTATTATTGCAACCATATAACATTACACAGAGTAACTATCACATTAGGAATCTGCAAAGTATCCAGAAAGTGAATCTTTGATCAATATGGTCATGCCTCCTTTGAAAAAGGTACTAAGATTATAAATGCAAAACACTCAAAGGATGTTCTCGATACACTACTGTGTCTCTTTGAAATTTTGCACCCCTAAAAACATACTAGATCTCTCAGTCTTTTTAATCAACTTTTAAGTAAATTCTGTTTACTTGGGAAATTTTACCTCCTTACATTAACTACAATACCTTTAAACATTAACAGGTGCAAATATATAAACTACAGTAACAAGTTACTAAAGACAGCAAATATGCAGGCTATATCATTTGACAGCTAACCTGCAAAAATATTAAAAGACCAATACCCTTTGTTAAAGTGTGCCACTTCTATGCACAAGCTTACCAAAAAAGTCTTGGCAAGCAAATCTGAATACTAGAATTTCAAAAGTGTTTAAAGCATTACCCTTCATGTGAACTCTGAATGCTACAAATACTAGTGTTCTTGGGACCTATCTTAGTTTTATTCTAATAAAAAAAAATGCACAGTTCCTTTGGAAGGAGAAGCTGGCTGCTGGCTGCTGACTGTACTGCTACTTGCTCCTGCTCCAAGGATAGATGTGGTGTCTCATTGCCCCATGGACTTCCTCATCTTTAGGCAAGTGAGGAGCTAATGGCCTGAATCTGTTGCTTATTGTGATGTTTTATTCGCAGCACTTCCTAGATGAAATCTTCTGAGACCCATTTTCCAGCAGGCTGGAGAGCTAGTCAAGCTGTAGTTCTCATTGTTAACAATGGTGTTCTGCACTTAAAACTACAGTATATTTTCCATTATCTGCTCCCTTCCTTGATACATTGGGAAAACTGTCAAGTTTCGACATGGAGATGGTCCAAGTATATCAGACAACATGAAGACTTCATTATCCATTGGCTCAGTCAAAATGCTTTCTTTAAGAAAAGAAGGGGCAGCATATGGGTATGAGGAAACATAACTGCTCCCATGGCATCTTATAGACAAGTCTGATGGGTGCATAAATTTGCGAACTGTTTATTTCTGAAGCAGAGTGCCCTAATGGAAACAAAGGTTCTTCTCTGTACAGTATGAAGAGCAAATTGTTGGTACTAGAATACTTTTTATTCCTCACTACCTAAAGATACATCATTCTGCAGTGATACTAAACTTTTCTGCTGACTTCCATCTCTACCAAGTACATATTGTTATGATGTTATCTGGTATGAGCTTTGGCTTTTTATTGTCTGCTGTTATATTGCATGCTACTCTCCATACAACCAAGCCACCATTTTATCAACTGTCTTTTCCTTCTCTGCTTGGATTAGCCTTTTACAGATTTAAAACTTTGGTGTCTGGAGCCGAATTTAACCCACACAGATTTTATAAACTGTGTTTCAATATAACATGTTTCTTACTGGTCAAGGTCCTGTGGTTGTGAATACAATTTGTAAGCAATAGTATTTTGTTATTAGATGGGGAACTAATAGACTGCAGTGCCCAAACATTACCATTGCAAGAACAGATAACCAATGTACAGATTTTATTCATCATAATATCATTTTAACTGATATTATTGAAAAGAAAAAATAAATCAAGCCAGTGAAATAATTTAGGAACTACTGCATAAAGATATCATAAAGAGAAAACAAACTGATATGTGTTTTTGCAAAACAAAAGGATCAGTTTGTCTCTCATTGGACCAATTTACATTTTTTTTCTTTAAGTTTATGTTTCTCTGGTGTCTGTAATACTAGCATGCACGCTATTTATTGCTAGTGCAGAACCACTTAAATAATATCCCACCCGCAGCAAAATAGGCAGCTAAATAGCCTACATTTCTTTATCAGTGCAGCTCCATTTCAATAACTCCCACCTGCGGCAGCAAGAACAGTGGTGAAAAAGTCTGTTTTGAATTTAATATTAAGTACCCTTTACCATTTCATTTGCAGAGATCAAGTAATATTTATTTGTAAATTACATTAGTGTGTGTGTGCTGGTTCAGAAGCCATAGATTTGGTTGCCCCTCCTCCCAAAATCCATTATCCTGACCTATATTTGCTAAAACTGTTTTTATACTTTAAGCATTCACTGCTTCTTTAGGATTTAGAGGATTCACTTTAATAGTTTTTGTGAGCACTAACCTGTGTGTATATTTCATACAGTATTCAGTTTGCAGATTGTTTTTCATTTCTACCCTGACTTCTCTGGGGGGGGGGGCTCACTCTGCTCCCCTACCCTGCCTTCAATTCCCAGCCAGCCCCACTACTCATATATTTAAATGTAACAAGCCACTCCCTGAATCTACGCATCCAATCATATTTCTTGAGATAAATTTTTCCACTCACTTGATCTTTCTACCTCTCCCAATAGGATCTACACATCCACCCACATTACTTGAGTCTAACTATCCACTCACTTGATCTTTATACCTCACCTAACACAATTCACAACTGTTTATATTTATTTTCTCCATCAATTATATTTTAAGCATACACACTTTATCCCATTCTCACTTGTCTAAACTTCCCATTCTTTCATTGCTAGTCTTTTTCTACACTCTTATCTTACTAGCATCATTACCTGTCAACTTCTTTATTCTACTTCACTTTTCTGATCACTGTGCTTCTTACTTACACTCCATTCCTAATCCTACTTTTCTCTCTCTCTCAAATTATATCTTACCAGCATCATCTTCTTATATCCTATCCTTCTCCAACTATCTCTATTTCTTCAGTACAACACAAAGCCATAGTCCAATTTCACATTTCTTCAAGCTTGTTCAGTACTACCAATGTTCAATATTTCATATACAAATATACTTCTAAACCCATTGAACCCCTTTTCACTTTTAAACAAATGAAACATATATTAAAATATTAGAACCTACTGATACAAATATTATCTGCATTTATGATCTGTGGCAATGTTCACCCTAGCCCAGGACCCGACATAATCTACTACAACCAACTATAATATAATCAACAAATAATTATACTAATATTAATCTCTCCCAGTCTAAATCTGATCTTCTTCTATTAAATATGAATCTAAGAAGTTTGTCAAATAAATTTCATGAACTGCATGCATCTCTCTCTTTCTATTCTCCTTATATCGCCATCTTAACAGAAACCCGGCTTAAACCTCAAATATGTAATAGTGAGATTCTTCCACAAGACATCCTTAGATTAGACAGGCTTAATAAGAGGGTTGGCGGTATAGCTATTCTGTATAAAACCTCACTCAAACGTCATTACCTAGATCCACACCCACCAAGGTTCAGTAATGTACAGATATAGTTTTCTAGGTTGGAACTTAACCCCAATAAATTTATAATCATAATAGCTATTTACATTTCCCCTAACAATGATCCAACATTAACTGAAGACATCCTATATTGGATAGCAGCTACTTTTTCCATTATCCTGGATGACTTTAATCTTGATTGGTCAACCTGGTCATCTGAAAAATCCCATAAATTTCATTAATTTACATGGCTTCTCCAAGTTAATAAAATATCCAACTAGAGCAGATAAAAACACAAATAGACACTCAGTTTTAGATTGGATCTTAACAAATAAATCTTCTTTTGCTACACAATCAGGTTGTCTTCCTGATAGCTTAAGCAATCATCTACCTACTTATCTTATTCATCAACATATACATCTTCCCAAAACCACAATAGTCAAACAAATAAGAAATAAAAGAAATGTCTCTTTTGAAAATTTCATACTAATCTTAAAACATTGAAATTGGTCCCCTCTTTCATTACTCCCACTTGATAATGAAGTTAAATATTTTAATGATACATTCCTAAACATACCTAATAGTCAAGTACCACTAAGAACCATAAGAACCAAAGCAAATTATGCCCCTTGGTTAACAAAAGAGACTAGACTTCTTCTCATAAACAAAGATAAGGCCTGGGCACAATATCATTCTAATAAAAACCCATCTACACTGAATAACTATCACCAACTTAGAAATAAATAAAATAAAAACAGGTAAAAATGACAAAAAACATACTATATAACAGCACAACAGAAATACCAAAATAACCCTAAAAAAGTCTGGGCAAGTATAAATCGACTATTACAACCAGGTTAATCTGTCACCCCAACTCTCTCTTTCATAAATGCACAAGATAACATTGCAACCCAATTCAATATCTACTTTACCATTTCTGTCCTAACCCTTACCAAAACAAATTATACTACCCCACTAAAATTTCCTACTGTATCTCACAATTCTACTGGATACTTTTCATTTTTTCAACAGTTTCTCCAAGTTGAATAAGAAGATTGCTTAACAATCTAAAACCTATCACCCTTGCTTCAGATAAGCTACCTGCTGATTATCTCAAGTTAGCAGCTGAAGCTATAGTCTATCCAATATCAGTACTAATTAATTGTTCCATTAAAGAAAGTTATGTACCCGAAATCTGGAAAACTTCCTACATATCACCTCTACACAAAGGAGGAACTAATACCAACATTTCTAGTTACAGACCTATTGCAATTCTATAATCTCTATCCAAGATATTAGAAAACATTATCCATTCTCAACTTATTAATCATCTTATCTCTAATAATCTTTTAACTAATACCCAACATGGTTTTCATCCAAACCATAGCACAACCACAGCACCTTTAGATTTTACAGACACCATCAACCGTTTTTAATGGTCAGCTAGTCTCCTCAGTATACCTTGATTTAACCAAAGCTTTTGATACAGTTTTACCCCAAAAACTTTTACAAGAACTCTTGTCTTTTAAATTAAATCTCTCTGCCCTCCAATGGTTCCATGACTATTTATCAGATAGGAAATAAGCAGTAAAATGATATAATGAATTTTCTCCTACATTACCTGTTACACTTGGAGTACCACATGGATCAATTTTAGGCCCTTTTTTATTTAATATTTTTATAAATGTGCTCCAATTTTCCGGAGTGTGTGTTTGTTTATGTTTGTGTGTGTGTGTGTGTGTGTGTGTGTGTGTGTGTGTGTGTGTGTGTGTGTGTGTGTGTGTGTGTGTGTGTGTATGTGTGTGTGTGTGTTTTCATTGGGCATGTGCATTTAAGAATGTGAGCTTGCTGTCCTCCATTTAATTGCATAATCAGTCAACAACTGAAAATATATAATATCTGTCTTACTGTGTATGTGGGTGGTGCTATTGTGGTGTTAGGCCTTGGAGTATAAGGGACTGTGTCTGCAGTCACTCCTAGCATTCTCTCTGAGGTGCCCTGTTTCCAAGGCAACAATGTAGCCCTGAGATTATGTAAATATCTTGAAGGTGAACAATTGAAACTTCTCATTGGAGATGAATTTGATGATTCTGTTTGCTAAACTCAGGACAGTATGTGACTTATGGCATTATTCATTATGAGCAATTTTTCCTGTCAATTATTTGAAAGAAAACCTATATAATTGATAATATGCTGAATGGTAAATGCAACTATGAAATCATGACATTTTGTAAATAAGGGCAAAAGTTTAATGAGATATATGTAGGTATAGTTTTCTCTGAGAAAGTCATTTTACAGTGACATACAGTATCTTATTATTAAGGGTGAGCCTTGCTGGTGGTATAGAGAGATAAGGACCTGATTATGACCCAGGAGACCCAAGTTCAGTTAGTGGCTCAGGTACCTGATGGTACCAGCATTGGAGGATAGCTATCCTGGGAGGGAAATGTGTTGGTGGTATGTGGTCTCTCAGGGTTTCACCAGGGACTAGTTCATGATAGGGAAGCAGGGTTGGAGGACAGTCTGTTCAAGGTTCAGGGTGAACGTTTGCTGAGCTATGCCTAATTACTTTTCCAACCTAATACAGATGCCACCACACTAGGGGGTGGGCTTAAGCTGCAACTCAAAGTTAAACAGGCCACTGCATGCAGCAGTGGTGGTTCCCTATATCTGCTCAGTTCCCATGTACCCAGTAGCTGGTCTCAGGATGGTCAACAACCTCAATTTGTCAGGGTATTCAAATACCAGATACTACCAGTCTCAAGAAAAATGTAATGGCTCGAGCAGAAGAAGGATTTCAGTGGGAGTTCATGCTGCCACTGTTAGGTGGAAGAAGATATCCTTAACTGATAAAACTGAGGTGGGAAACTATGGCAAAATAAGTCTTATTAAGGGCTGCAGACTGAGCTGTAGCTTTTACACACTGGATTGGGAATTTAAAGAGGTATTGCTCTGTACCCCAAGGCACAATGAAATCAGAGCTGAGTATATTATTGATTATACTATGTATAGCATTGCAAGCAGTACAAATCCCTTACATAATGGATCAGAAATCAGGGAGGTGAAGGCATCAACAAAAAAAGGATTTTCTATTAATTAATCAAATGGATTTTTGATATATTTTTCTGTAAAAAGTCTGTTCTACAATGTATACAATAATTCAGGTCCTAGACCCCATTTTTAAGAACAAACATACACTTGTGTACAGAAAAGGAAAAAAAACAGGATAATACTATCAATCAACTTGGTAATGATGAGAAACATATTCACTGGTTTGTAAAAAGTATATTCCTATTCTCAAACGTGTTAGGGTTATTTTATCTTTCACAAATTTCATCTGATATTTGTGTTAATGAAAAGTTGTATTTAAGATTGCTTGCAATTAATTTCTAAGGTAATGAATAAACATTGCACTAGATAAAAATGGTTTTAATTCTAGTTGTCAGTTACAAATACCGAGCGTGAAGTAATATTCAAATGAGATAAAATTCACCTTGTACATACAGGGATGAGAGGTGTAGTAGCCCAGTTTTGGACATCTAACAAGATAAACATGCAAAAAAAATTTGTATTGGCAAGACTCAGACAGTGTTTAAAACACAAGCAAAAACATGCATAAACTGATGTTGCTAAATTTTGCATTCACCCTAACTACATTAAAACGTTCAGATGAAATAATTTTGTATTCAGTATTTTTATTTATTTAGTTCTGTTTGTTTCCTGGGGAGATCCATCTCGGCATAAACTAACCCATTTTCAGAAGCAACCTGGATAGAAAAAGTTCCAAAGAACAGCAGCAATTAAAAAAAATACAATTGGTGTGTATCACAAACAGTGGGTACAGAAAAAAGAATGTCACAAAAAGTAAATAATAAATATGATACATTTAGTAAGAACACTACATAATAATACAAGTAAGGAAGACATACAGTAAATTGAAAGTTATACAATTCAGCTGTTGAAAAGGATTGTGCAAATAGAGAAAGGAAAAGAGAAAAACGCTGGATGATATAAAGGGAGAAAAGAATGTAGGAATGAACTAAGGAAATAAACAAAAGCACACTTATACTGCTGAAAGGGAAAGAAGATTGAAAAGGGTTGTGTGGTGTTTTGTTAAAACGTCAACAGTAGCTGATAGATATAATTTTCCGCACACTATTATAGAGGTTATAGTAAAACAACAACAAAAAGAACCCATCAAATAATAGGCTACTTTGTGAATATGGGTCTGTCCTGGGGCAGTGGAGCAGGAAATAAGCCACAAGTCTTTAAGAGATTGTTTAAATACCATATAAATATAGTCGGACAAGATTATTTTCCTGATATATGTTGGGATTGAGTTCCAAACTTTGGATACAAGCCACCATGACCCAGGACCCCCATTCCGCATTTCTGGAGACATTGGAAAATATGAAAGGTTCACAGCCCCCATACTAAAGGACAACGCTGTCCAAGCTGCTAAATGCCTTACAATGGCACTGTATGAGCACCTGTATGAATGAATGGATCGTGCTAGCCCAAGCAAAACCAAGACTCACTCCTCCAAGAAAAGGAAACCAGTCTGGTGGACCCCTGCCATAAACAAGCTATACAATAGAAGGAGGAAACTAGTACAGAAAAGAGTAAAATCCCAAGAAGGAAAGACATCCCTGATTAGTATCAGCAAGAAACTATGATCCCTCATAAAATCATCCAAGACTAGCTTCGAAAGAAAAATTGTCAAAGACTCCAAAGATAACCACAAAGCGTTCTTTAGCTATGTCAAGAGCCTAAGTGGAAACTCTCAGATCTGCTCTGAGTTAGTGCAGAATGGCACAAAATACACTGAACCTACTGATATTGCCAACATTCTGGCAGACAGGTTTAGTGCAAACTTCATCCCCCTCTCACAACCTGAAGGGCTAATAACCATACCAGAAGAATGTAGAGCCCTGGAAATCACTGACACACAGGTTAAAACAGCCCTATTCAAAGCCAAAAACACAGCTTTAATGGGACTGGATGGTGTCCCAGGCTGTGTCTTACACGAACTCCAAAATGAACTAACCCCTCACCTAAACACACTGTTCAAACTCAGCCTCTCTACAGGCTATGTACCCATAGAGTGGTGCACAGCAACAGTTATCCCTCTCCACAAAGGTGGAGCCACAATGGACCCCAGGAACTATCACCCTATAAGCCTGACTAGCCTGTTCTGCAAGGCTATGGAGTGCATCATCATGAAACTCATTAGCAGAGACATTGGGAACCTCCAAACATTGGACCCTACCCAGTTTGGCTTTGTTAAGGGCAGATCATGCCTCCTAAACCTGGTGGACTTCTTTGAGACAGTTACCAAGGCTTTAGATGAGGGAAAGGAGGTCCATAAAGCCTACCTAGACCTCGTAAAGGCTTTCAACACCATTCCCCATTCTGGTACAAGCTCACCAGCCTGAACATAAATCCCTACGTCACGAGATGGGTTGCCAGTTGGCTCACAGACAGAACCCACATGGTGAGAGTTGCATGCTCTAGGTCTGACTCTAAACTGGTTACAGGTGGCATCTCCCAAGGCTCAGTCCTGGGACACCTCCTGTTCGATATATACTTCTCAGAGGTACAGGCAAGCACAGGAGGACTATGGCTGACCAAGTTCACAGACGACTGCAAACTGGGGGCCATAATTGACTGTCTGGCTGATACAGACATCCTCCAGAAGGGTCTCACCGAGACAGATACCTGGTGTCAAAATCATGGCCTCAAGCTAAATGCCAAAAAGTGCATAGTCATCCCCTTTGGAAAAAACAAAGTACCCGTGAACTACCACATACGTGGTAGTCCCCTAAATATAGAAAATGAAATAAGGGATCTGAGGAATCAAGTAGATAGTAATCTCTCCTTTGATAATCATATTGCCAAGGTGGTCAGAAAATCCTTCTATGTGACCCACCTAATCACAAAAGGGTTCGCATCTAGAACAAAACAGGTTATTGTGCTCCTCTACTCATCACTCATTAGACCCATCATAGAGTACAACGCCCCATTTGGGATGTACATTACAAGACACCTGCAACAGCTGGAAAGACCACAGAATTACCTCAAAAAGAGGACTACTGGCCTCAACCAGATGCCCTATGCAGCCCGACTGAAGAAACTCCAGCTGTACTCTGTTGCATACCGCCTACTCAGAGGTGATCTCTGCCTGACATACAAGGCCATGTCCAACCCAAAATTGATGGACATGCTCCACCTAAAAAAAAAAAACAAATCCCCGAGACCCACACGCTTTAGGGATCTAAACCTCACCATAACGATAAATAGGACTTGCTGGAGGGATAGATTCCTGTCCCAGAGACTGCCCATGCTTTGGAACAGGATTCCAATTTACATTAGGCAGAGCCCTTCACTAACACTCTTCAAGAGAAACATTGACAAGTAGATGGGAAACAGAAAATTTACCCCGGGGATCACTGCAGTGGCTCTGCTGGACAGAGGCACAGGGAACTAATGGCTCTGCTGGACAGAGGCGCAGGGAACAAATCTAAGGGGGCAGTGAAAGCCATCACATTCTGGCTAGGCTTACATATGCCCTCAGGTAGATAGCCTAGTACTTACCTATGAACCTATGAATATAGAGTACCACCAGCAGAATTATGGATCTTAGTTATAGAGACAAGACATTTATTTAGCCAGTGTGTCTATTAGGGCTTTACCACTTTAGCAAATTCTTTAATAAGGGACACATTTCTGGAAAATAGAATAAGTTGTAAGTTGTTTTTAGATAAGAGAAGGGAAGATGATTATGTAGTTCCATCTAGTTGTGGTGTTTCAAGGCTATGCAATGACAAGTTGATAGATGCATTAGATGAAAATTTAGCAACTTTGTTGTAACATTGCTCTGATTTAAACATCAGTGAGGCTTTTAAATAAATGAGAATTTGAGTGGTGTAATATTTTATGTATGTAATTAGAAGCAGTGATTCTCCTAGTCACATTAGTAAGAAAAGTTTTGACTCTACACAGCAGACCAGTTTGTTGATGTCTTTTCATAATAGCATATGAAACTGAAGATCAAACATCTGAAAATGAACATGCTAGAGAGACAGAAATGTATCCCAGAGACTTGCCCTCCTATGGAACAGGCTTCCCGTCCATGTAAAACTGAGTTCACTTATTACCCAGTTTAAGCGCAACTAAGACCAGTGGATGGGGAATAAGAAATTTACACCTGGCCTGGCACACATGTAATTTATGGATAGAGGTAGCTTATAAATGCCTGGCCCTCAATGTCATATTTGGATACAGGACATCATTAGTCTTTCAGGAAAACTTGACTAGTTTTAGAAAGGCCCCCTTGGGCCATTAAACTAGTAACAATCTATGAATCTATGAATCATATTCAAGTTCTCATCTATCATAACTGTCAGAAGTTTGGTATTTTTGTAACTAAATGTATTCTAGTTTTGTTCATTGATGTAACTGAGAAAAGACTTTTTATTTTCTTAGCAGTGTTTAGCTGTGAACAACATTAGTTTTTTTGTTAATAGTTAATCATAAACAACATTTACTTTTGTTACAAATTTCTAATTTAATATTGCCTATTTGCATAACTACAGAATGCAACTGCATTTCCTCAATTAGAAAAAAGTCACAGTTCACTTTCTAAGCTAAAGGTAGGTCACACCAAGCTGTCATACGTCCTAATGAAACACTGTGGTAAGAAATAAACAATAAATCAATGTCAGCATTTAGAAAATTAATTATTTTTCTTAGGTTATATAGGTTTCAATTCTCTTTAACCTCTCATTTTTACTGAATTGAAAGGTTGATGCATCTTTGAGATGGGATGCTTACAAAATTCATTGATTTTCTGTTCCACACCATATTTCTCAATCCATAAAAAATGGCACTGTTGAATTATCCTCTTCAATCACTAAAATGGGGGTGCAGCTATTTCAATACATAGTGACTGATTGAATGCATTCTGTCATCTGTATGACTGTCTATGCAGTGAACATTTTATTGCATTTATGATTGTGAATAATAAATTTGTACAGAAAGTAATAAGTATTAAACTGGTTAAAAATGGTTTTACTACTAAGTGTCACTTACAAAGTAGACAATGGAATAGGTAAAGATTCAGCTAGTTCATATGCTGTTAAAATGTGTACTAGTCCAAGTATTTTTAAAGCAAGTCTGGGTATCTACATGAAAAAGAAGACATATGAAATTAATATATAGCCGTTAAAGGACTATTAACTATCTGGCTTGACAAACCAAGACTACTAATTCTGCACTAATTTTTCTTTCTCTTTAAGTCATATGTGAGATTAGATGTATACACATTGCTTTATATGAGAGTCGCACTGTTTTCTTTTGTATGAAGAAACTATATTTTCTTTTAGTTCCAATCATCACAAAAACTCTCAATGACTGTTATTTTATTTGCTTTTCATCATTTAGGTTCATAGGTTCATAGGTAGGTACTAGGCTATTGGCCCAAGGGGCTACGTAAGCCTAGCCAGCAAGGTTCCACAGCTTACGCCACCCATGAAAGTTATTTTCCTGTGCCACTGTCCAGCAGAGACACAGAAGTGATCCCCGGGGTGTATTTCCTATTTCCCATCCACTCATCAAGATTTTTCTTAAAGAGTGCTAATGAAGAACTTTGCTTGACATAGATGGGTAGCTTGTTCCAGAGTATAGGAAGTCTCTGGGACAGGAATCTATCCCTCCAGTGTGTCCTGTTTATTGTGGTGACAATGTTTAGGTCCCTAGAGCGTGTAGCTCGGAGGGATTGGGATTTCTTTAGGTGTAGCATGTCCAACAGCTCTGGGTTTGACATAGCTTTATATGTTAGGCAGAGATCACCTCAGAGTAGGCAATATGCTACAGAGTAAAGCTGGAGTTTTTTTAGGAGGCCAGTGTAGGGCATTTGTTTGAGGCCAGTAATCCTCTTTGTGAGGTACTTCTGTGGCCTTTCCAACTGCTGCAGATGTCTTGTGAGGTACATTTCAAAAGAGGCGTTGTACTCTATAATGGGTCTAATGAGTGAGGAGTAGAGGGGAACAATGACCTCTTTTTTCCTGGATGAGAACCCTTTTATGATGAGGTGTGCCACACAGGAGGACTTCCTGACTACTGTGGCGATGTGGCTATCGAAGGAGAGACTACTGTCCACCTGGGTCCCAAGGTCTCTCATCACGCATTCGGTGTTAAGTGGATTGCTACCTATGTGGTAGTTCATGGGTACAGTGTTTTTACCAAAGGGGATGACACCGCACTTTTTGGCATTGAGCTTGAGACCATGGCACTGACACCAGGCATCTGTTTCAGTGAGGCCCTTCTGTAGGATGTCTACATCTGCTAAGTATTTTTATTACATTTTTTTAAGCACATTACTAGAAAACTGAAGCTTTGTCTTACCACCTATACCATATTAGCCTCAGTATAAAGGATTAAGATTGGGTCTCTTATCCTAACTAGCTTGCTATCTGTTTGAGACATGGATGTCAAGCAATTCACCATGAGACTGGAGAGAGTGGCTTACAATCAGAGAAACCCAATCATAATTCTTTGTTGTACATGGAGCTTTAGTTAGAGAAACAAAAATGTTCAAGCGCAAAGTTTTTTAAAGTTCTGAAAACTGGCAGACAGTGGTCAGAAGATGTGTCACTGATGAATGAACAGCATCCAGAGCTGTTAGACACTTTATTCTGCCACATTTTTTGTGATGGCAAAGTGTTTAAGAGCTTCTATCTATATGACCTTTTCACTGCTGTTTTGTGGTGGCATGCACTGACTGCTGTTAATGTACCTCAGAAAGATGCTTAACAAGTTTATATTTTTCTCACATCCAAAGTATAATTGCAATGCTCCATGTAGTTCATAGCTGTTCAATAATCCAGAGACTATTCTTCCCCATGTCTGTCCAGCTCCTCTGCTTCAAAAATCTCTTGTTTCACATTTACCAAATATAGTTATACAGTAGATTGGGTAATATTATGCACCCATTAAATATGTGCCACCTGTGCTTGGAATTCTACTATTTTGTAAGCACTGTGCCTTGCCCTTTGTTAAATATTTAAAATTCAGTTCAGTTTGTATGTTATACATTCTTGCATTATATTCTGCAGCTTGTTTTCTATACAGGTTCATGCACAAATGTTTATGCAAAGATTTAGTTATCAATGCTGTCACTACCTTAATGAAATTGAACAACTTTCATGTTATAAAGATTGTCGCTCGTTTGTCTCTAACACATATAACAAGAAGGCTTGGGGTTTCGTTTAGATGCTTTAATACATAGAAACACATCAGGATGGATAGCAGAATCATTAAATATGAACAAAATAGTTAACAGACAGACTTTACATACATACATGCTTACATCTCAACAGCTAACTACAAAATGGCAGTCTGACTTGCATGCGCTCAGTATTTATACACCTGTGCAAGCCCTTGGATAGCTTCTTAAACATATTTACACAAATATTGATCTACATCCTCCCTCTTAAACAGATTGCCCTTTATAAAAAACAATATCAGAGTTAGGCATGCATTACTATATACATCAGAAACAAAACACAATGTTCATGTCCAAGTTGCTTCATATCTACTATAGGGTTTAGAGATTCGACCATATCTCATAACATAACAGTTGGGACCAAATTTAGCAACAGCGACAGTCTGCAGTGCACAGCTTGTATCAGGAACTTCTGGATTCATCACAGGAATTATAATGTCCTCTGGAACTTCCTCTGGATTTGGAACACCGGACAACTCACTCTGAGATAAAGAGTCTTTCTCACAGGCTATGTGCTGTGGTATAGGCTCGGACACCAGTCTCAGATGTTTCCGATTCCACCTAAAGATTGCTCCTTTTGATTCTATAATGTACGATCTCAGCTCTGGACCAGTATTCTTCATGACACCAATCCAATCATAACCTTTGGACATTTGCATCCTTATCACTTTTCCCTCTCGTAATGGACTGAGTGGTTTACTGGTCTTATTGTAGTTGGACTTTTGGGTTAGGTGCTTCTTCAACAGATTGGCTTTCAAAGATTTGTTGTTCTTGACACATGGAACCAACAATTGACTACTGATAGGTAATGTGGTTCTGGTTTGCCTCAATAGAAGTCTCTGAGCAGGTGAACCAAGATGTTTATCATGAGGAACATTTCTGAGATTCATGAAATTCAGGAAAGCATCACTACTGTCTCATTTTGACTTTTTCTAGTAACTGCTTTGCATTTTGAACTGCATGTTCTGCCAAACCATTGGACTGCGGGTACTCTGGACTACTTGTTACATGAGTAAAGTCCCATTCTTCATCAAATCTTTTAAACTGTTGACTTGTAAACTGTGTGCCTTTGTCAGAAATAATTTTGTGCGGCCTACCATGTACTGAAAAATCATGCTGCTTCTTAGTAATAACTGTACTGGTTGCTAGGTTAGGAAGCAGGTCAATCTTGAACCAATTGGAGTGAGAGTCTACTAACACCAAATAATTTTGACCATTCCACTCGAAGATGTCTGTGGTTGCTGTCAACTAAGGTAGTTCCGAATCTAGTTAAGCTGAAGTGGTTCCTTCTGTTGATGTGGCTTTGTACTATTACATGCTGAACAAGATGAAAGTGCTCTCTCAATGTCTTGTGACATAGGAGGCCAAAATACCAGCCCTCTTGCCCTTCTTTTGGTAGAATTGGTTCCTGGGTGACCACGATACAAAATAGTAATGTACTCTGGTTGCAAGGGGTTTACTATCAAAATTTCGAACCGTACTCCGACTGTACTATCGTTGAACACGGAAGTTCAAAAATGGTAATATCGATGTAAAAAAAAATCTAGGAACGGGTTTTAACATGGGTCGAGGTAGGGGAGATGTTTGTAGTTTGGAATAATACTGAACACCTACCTCAACCCATGTTAAAACCCATTCCTAGATTGTTTTTTGACATCGATATTACCGTTTTTGAACTTCCGTGTTCGACGATAGTACAGTCGACTGAGTACGGTTCGAAATTTTGATAGTAAACCGTTGCAAGGACTTTGCAACAATTACTTTTGGACCTTTCATTATGATACCTTTGTCAGACAACATCTCATCTCTTTAGGGAAAATAAGGTTGCAGTTCTTGAGGTAAACTAGATTGCTTTGATGGCTATCCTTGTTTGATAAAGTGGTTGAGCCTTTGTAAGACTGAATCTATGGCTGTGTGATCTCTAAGCTCATGAAGATGTGTGGAAGAAACATTTCTCACTTCCAAGACTTCAGAATCAAGGATATCATTCGTGTGCTGTTCCTGGGCAATCTGGACAATGTATAAGCAAGATAAAGAAGTTTGTCTTTCTTGTAGACAAGATTGAAATTGTACTTTTGCAATCTCAGCATCATATGTTGCAGTCTGGCTGGAGCTGAATGCATAGGCTTTCTCAAGATAGTGACTAATGGTTGGTGGTCTGTTTCAATCTAGATAGGTCTACTCCACTGTCCCTACATCTCCTTTATCACACCATCCAGCTAACCTAACATTTAAAAAAAAAAGAATACACACCATGCTCTTTCTCCTGCCCACATTCGATACCCTACTGCTATCTGCATAATACTAACATCCTACCCTCACCTACAGATACATGTCCATAGTCTCACACTATATTATACTAATACTGTCCACTCCTCAGTCTCCTACCTTGCCATCTCCTCCCAGCTCTACAATCACACACCTATTTCCTACTTCCACATCAGACATGCAGATGTCAGCAATACCACTGACCACTTCAGCAAACACCTTCACATACTCTACAAACTGTCACACAAACATGCATGTATATTATCATAGATTCTCTGTAGTTGTGATATACACCCCAATTCTGGGCCACATACTGCACAACATACCATCATGGCTACCATTCCATCCCTTCTTCAAATTAAAACTACAGACCTTCTCATTCTTAACATGAACCTTAGAAACCTAGTTAACAAAATCACAGGCTTGCATGCAGTCATTGCACAATAGTCACCAGATATTCTTATAGCAAGAAAAACTTGGCTAAAACCCCATATAAGAGACCCAGACATACTCCCACAAGGTTATTGCATACACAGGTTAGACAGGATCAGAAAGAAGGGGGGGGTGTTGCAATCTTCCACAAAGATAGCCTAAGTATAGACTACCTACCCATCAAATACCCTTATGATAACAACTTTGAAGTCCCAGTAACACGGCTCAGAATCAACCCAGAGAAAAATATTACCATAACAGTACACACCTACCAACAATACTCCCATTGCCATTGAGGAACTCATAGCCTGGACAGCCTCAACCTACATCCACAAAACCATTATCGCTGGCGATTTCAACTTAGACTGGAACAGTTGCACTGGTGATAACCCCTCCCCCTTCATAGATCTACATGGTTTCTTCCAAACAATCCAGATGTAATGGGATCCTATCTCGCCTACATTCATAACTGATGGGCTCGGAGCCGATCCATTGGCTTCGACTCGGCCAACTAGTACACTAGAACGAAGTCTCTTATTGGCTGGGCTACCCCCTATCCCAGGATGCACCACACCTGCTTCCCCAGATCTCGTTTGCCGCTTTACAAGCTGGACGTGGTCTCGACTTGGCTGGAGCTAAGTGGTTTCTTTTACCTTTTACTGGTCTTTGACCTTGGGGTTTTTCTTCTGAAATTGACAAAAACAGCTGTTTTAACAGCTACTCTCTGTAATTTGTGTGTTTGATAACTTTTTTGTGTGTGAAGTGATTTACTGATACTCTATTTCACTGTCGGGCAAGGCCCGTTTAAGTTAGAGGGCCTTTGCCCTACTTTTGAGAGTTTGTGTCATTATTTTTCTCCGGGCTAAGCCCGTTTAAATTAGAGGGCTTTTGCCCGTTGTTATTGTTGTTGTTGTGCGTGCTTACTGTGTTCTCTTGTGAGGTAAATCTCCCTCTCAAGAGCTCGTGCCTTGTTTCTCGCGCTCTACAGTTGGCGCTAACGTTTTGATTTTAGACTGCTTTCTTACTGTACAATATGTCCAAAGAGCAGAAGTCAGGATTTAAAAAATGCACTCGGTGCAATTACAAAATGTCTATTACAGACAGTCACTCGATATGCGTGTATTGTTTAGGGCCTAAACATCTACAGGAGACATGTAGTGTATGTCATGCTTTCTCCTCTAGGGTTCTTCAAGAGCGCAAAAATAAACTGATCTGGAAGGGTCTTATTAAGCCCTCTTTCGAGGAAGCTTTAGATTCTCCTATTACCTCTAAAAAGAAAAGATCGTCGGCTCCGACAAGTCCGTCGGAACCGACTGCTAAAAAGCAAAAGTCGACCTCTTCTTCCTCGGCTCCACTGACTTCGGGGCCGAGGGTCGAAGGGTCTGCCTCGATGCCTCTTTCCTCGGCTCCATTAGTTTCGGAGCCGCAGGTTGGAGTATCGAGAGGTGAATCACCTTCATCGGTTCCAATGGTTTCGGAGCCGGTGGAGGTGTGCAGCTCAGACTCTTCCCCCTCGGCTCCGAAGAAAGCTCCTTCGGCGCCGATGGTGGTCCATGCTGTGGTGGAACCGGCGCCGATAGTGTTGGAGCCTTTTTGGAGCCGGTCCCCTACACTCTCGGAGCCGAGAGGAAAGTCTTCTCGTCTGTCTACCTCCTCTAAATCCTCGAAACTGTCGGATTCGGATTTGGATAGGGTGATTCAGAGGCTTTTCCAGTCTCCAGTTTTTGCTCAAATGGTCTCGGCTCTGGCCCAGTTGGCTTCGGAGCCGATCCCCCCTCCGAAACATTTGATTCCTCCTCCAACCTCCTCGGAGCCGTTGGAGTCGGTGATGGTGGAGCAATGCGGAGCCGTACGGTCGGAGCCGAGACCCCTTCAAGGTCTATCGGCACCGACTATGGTTCCTACCCTGTCCTCGGGTTCAGGGTTTGGTACTGGGACTTCCTCAGCCGAGCCCGAGGGGAACACTTTGGGACTGGGTGCCTCGGTGCCTAGTCTTCCCCTCGGAGCATCGGCTGCCGGAATTCCCAGTGCCATTGTGGCCTCTAGACCAGTGATCTCCATGGAGTCTGGAGGTCCGGCCTTTGAGGCCATGAGGAGCGCGCTGGCCATGCCCTTGCCGGCTCAGCAGGCTTCCACCTCACCGTCCCTAGACCTGGAGACTGGTGCTTCTGCTGTGTTGCAGTCCCCCGGCAGCGGGGCCCCAGGGCCTGAGGATACCCCCATCGGGGGTTCCCTTCTTCCGGGGGGTCCGTCCGAAACTGCTTCGGACGAGCCCCCACGGAAGAAATTGTGCAAGAGGAAGCATGTGGACTCCTAAGATGAGTCTGTTACATCGGATACTGACCTCGATGACGTGGAAGGGTCCCCCAAATCATCTTCAGATGATATCTCTTTCTCAGATATCCTGGAGATTCTGAGACAGAGAGGAGATTGGCAGGCCAAAACCCCTTCAGCTGAGGAGTCAGTCTTCCTCAAGGCCTTTGGGGCCCAGCCCTCCGCCTCCTGGGTGTCTCCGCCCTTCGATGAACTCCTTGATTTGGTTTCTCGAAGGGCTTGGGAACACCCTGATTCTGTGGAACCGGTGCCTGCGAGACCTAATAAATTTCTTTCAGCCCCCCCCCAGAAGGAATTTCTGACGAAAGGTGTTCCCGTAGATGCTATGGTGGTGGCTTCTGCCACACAGCAGGACGTGGCAGAGGCTTCAACGTCTATCCACCCTCCTAATAAGGATTCCAGGAGCATGGATAGGTACGGGAAGCGTACCCTTTCTTCAGCGGCCTTTACCTTACGGTCGCTGAACTATTTATGTCATTTTACCAGGCTCCAAAGGGACCTCCTTAAAGAGCTAAGTGACTCCCTCACTGGTAATCTACCTGAGGCGCTAGCCCCTACTGTTGGCGCCCAGATGACTACCTTGTTCTCCATCGTAAACTCGTCCATGAGGCTCATTTCGTATGCGGCCGAAGGGGCGAGTAGAGCAGCGGGAACAGGCGTTGCCCTCAGGAGACACGCCTGGTTACACTTGTGTTCATTTGCGGAGGCCTTCAAGTCTTCCTTCGCCGACGCCCCCTTTGATGGGTCATCTTTGTTTGGACCCAAGGTGAAGGACACACTAACTCGGTGCGAGCAGGAGGGCAAGACCTTGACTGCCATTGGGGCCCGCTTTTCCGCTCCTTCTAGGCCTTACCCCAAGGTCCAGAGAGGAGGGAAAATGTGGTTCAGAAAATCTCAGAGGTCTTTCCCTACTCCACCCAGTGATTCCCCCTCCAGAGGCAGGGGGGGGAGATTCAGGAAGACGCCTCCCCAGAGGCGGCAGAGGCCCCTGTAATTCTGGAGACCGCGATTCCTTTCGTGGTTCTTCCTACAATCAGCGTCCATGAGTTGTTGCCCGACTGTGCAGCTCCGGAGCCAGTCGGGGGTCGTTTTGCGGAGCACCCACAAGCTTGGGAATCTATAACAAGCGATCAGTGGGTGCTTCGGATTATTACCGGAGGCTATCTCATCCCCTTCATCAAGCCCCCCCCTTTCCTTAAGGGAAATCCCGGACGTGCCACCCAGTCAGCGGGATCAGGCAGCAATAGAGATTTCAAAGCTGCTAGAAAAAGGAGCCATCCAGCCTGTCCCCACCGACCAGATCGGATCAGGAACTTACTCAAGATTATTTTTGGTGCCAAAAAAGACAGGGGACTTCAGGCCCATTTTGGACCTCAGTTCATTGAATCATTTTGTGGAAAAGTCCAAATTCCGAATGGTCACCCTTCAATCCATTCTTCCACTGCTGGAGAAGGATGCATGGATGTGCTCCATAGATCTCCAGGACGCTTACTATCATATTCTGATAGCTCAAGAGTCCAGGAGACACTTACGCTTCCGCCTCGGAGTCAGTCATTTCCAATTCCGAGCACTGCCCTTTGGTCTCACCACAGCCCCCAGGGTGTTCACCAAGTGTCCACAGTGGTGACTGCTCACCTGAGGAGTCTAGGATTCCAAGTGTTTCCATATCTGGACGACTGGCTCCTTACTGCCACCTCCGAGCATCTACTATTTCAGGTGCTCAACGCCACGTTCACCTTGGGCCGTTTCTTGGGAATTACGTTCAATTGGCAAAAATCTGTACTACAGCCATCTCAGCGTATTACTTTTATAGGTGCAGACTTAGATACAAAAAGGATGCGCGCCTTCTTACAGGCAGCAAGAATTCAGGTTCTGCAAAACCAAGTCAAATCCTGTCTCCCCCTATCAAGAGCTCTGGCCCATCTGATCCTACAACTGTTGGGCTCGATGGCGTCAACTATACTCCTAGTCCCCTTAGCCAGACTCCACATGCGAATTTTGCAATGGCTCCTATCGGTTCAATGGTCCTATCAGGAACTCCCCTTGAACCATTTAGTCATGATCACGGAGAGTTGCCATCGGGATCTGCGTTGGTGGCTCCTCCAATCCAATCTCGACCAGGGGCGACCCTTTATTCCTCAACCCCCCGTTGCCACTGTGACCACGGACGCCTCCCAGGTAAGGTGGGGGGGTCATTACCTGGACAGGTCGGTCCAAGGCACATGGCAAATCCAGGAAACTCATTTGCATATCAATATCCTGGAGATGAGAGCGGTACTCTTGGTACTTCAAGCTCTCCATCACGCTCTCTCGCAAGGTCCGATTGCTATCCTATCCGACAACATGTCGGTGGTTTGGTATATAAACAAGCAAGGTGGAACCAGGTCTTACCCACTGTGCAGAGAAGCCATGAGACTTTGGCACTGGGCGGTAGCTACCAACCGCTTTCTAATGGCAACGCACATACCAGGGAAATCCAATGTGATTGCGGACAGATTAAGCAGGACCATTCTGTTACCCCATGAGTGGTCCCTCAACCAAAGAGTGGCTGCAAAAATCTTCGCCAAATGGGGCCTCCCTTGCTGCGACCTGTTTGCCAGCCCCCACAATGCAAAGTGCAGAGAGTTCTTCACGCTGATCCCCTCTCAGGGACAGATTCCCAGGGACGCTCTGACCCACATTTGGCCCCCCGGTCTTCTTTATGCCTTCCCTCCGGTTCCCCTCCTGCCGAGGGTGATACAGAAGGCCATTTACCTGGAGAGCGAGATGATTTTGATTGTCCCGCACTGGCCTCGTCAAGTTTGGTTTCCTTTCCTACAGAGGCATGCGGTAGAAGGTCCATGGTTTTTGGACCCAGTGCCGGACCTGTTGACTCATCAGTCAGGACAGCTTCACCCGTCTCTCAGATCATTGAAGTTGGCGGCATGGTTACTCCACTTCCATCCTTAGTCCGAGACAATTCCCTTTCTCCGGAGGTGATCCACATATTGTCTTCTTCTCATAAACCTTCCACTGTCAAACTCTATTCCAGCAAGTGGAAAAGGTTCGCCTTCTGGGCTCAGCAACGAGGTATAGACCCCCTTACTGCCCCAGTATCGGAGGTTCTGAATTTCTTGGCCTCTCTTTTTCAGTTGGGCTCTTCAGTTTCCACGATTAAGGTTCAGCTAGCGGCTATCTCTAATTTTCATGCTTCTTTTGAACCTTCATTGATGTCTCACAAACTTTGTAAGTCTTTCCTTAAAGGAGCATGGCTCCTTAGGCCTCCAATATCCCACCCTGTCTCCCCTTGGGACCTAAATATGGTTCTTGCTGCCTTAACTGCCCGCCCTTTCGAACCAGCTGCTACCTGCGATTTGAAATTTCTGTCCTGGAAAACTGCCTTTTTAGTGGCCATAACTTCGGCCAGGCGGGTTTCAGAACTTCAAGCTCTTTGTTCTGATCCTCCCTATTTGATATTTCACAAACATAGAGTGTCCCTGAAATGAAATCCCTCCTTTTTACCAAAGGTAGCTTCTTCTTTCTGTATTCAACAGACTATAGAGCTCCCTGTATTTTTTCCAGAGTTCTCTAATAACGCAGAATATACCTTTCATCAATTGGACGTCCATAGACAACTGCGTTTTATTTGAATAGAACCGCTCAGACGCGGAAATCAAATCAACTGTTTGTTTCCTTTGCAATAAACAAATTGGGTCAACCAGTAGCTAAAACCTCCATAGCTAAATGGATTAAAGATTGTATCTCCTTCATTTATTCACAGGCTAACAAAGAGCTTCCCTTTCCAGTCAAGGCTCATTCTACCAGGGCAATAGCTACTTCTGTAGCTTTTCACTCCAAATTATCAATAGATGATATTTGTGCTGCGGCTACCTGGACTTCTCCGCACACTTTCATTTCTCATTACAAATTGGATGTGGTTTCTCGAGGCAGGGCTTCCTTTGGTTCCACAGTTCTCAGGAGTGTTTTCCAATGAGCCACCCGGGATTTAGGTGCTAGGGACGCTGTCCCATCAGTTATGAATGTAGGCGAGATAGGATCCCATTACATCTTTTAGTTATGTACTTACCATAACTTCGGATGTATGGGATCCATCTCGCCTACATTCATACGTACCCACCCTCCTTCCCCCTTCCATTGGGATTTAGAGGAGATGTAGTTCCATTTGGAGATCTTCTCTTGAAGAACTTTAGTTGGTTGTAGTGACTACTATTTTTTCTGTGTTTGCATGTATGTATGAAAGCGAACAAACAAGATCTGGGGAAGCAGGTGTGGTGCATCCTAGGATAGGGGGTAGCCCAGCCAATAAGAGACTTCGTTCTAGTGTACTAGTTGGCCGAGTCGGAGCCGATGGATCAGCTCCGAGCCCATCAGTTATGAATGTAGGCGAGATGGATCCCATACATCCGAAGTTATGGTAAGTACATAACTAAAAGTTTTTGCACTTGAATAGATAAACATAGCAAAAGGGAATCTATCTTTGACTTGTCACTTATTAACAGTACCACCTACCACTATCTCTCCTGATGCCTTCCAAATAATTTAAGTGACCATAGACCTACCTGCTTAATCTGTCATCAGATCAACTCACCCATAACCATATTATACTAGGTTGTACGAAATACCAAAAACTTCTCCAACAAAGCATTCTTAGACATGCTCAATAAATGTAACTGGACACCACTCCATTATCTCCAACTTGACCAGGGCATAACATATTTCAGTGACACATTTCTAGCTATTCTAAATAGCTTAGCACCAACTCATACATGTCATGTTAAAAATAAGAGATTGCCCTGGATATCAAAAGAAACCATTGGACTTAAAAAACTAAGGGACAAAACCTGGTTTCAATACTAGAAAACAAAAGACAATAAAACCCTATTAGCATACCAGCAGCTCTGCAATCAAACAAACAAACAACTCAAACTAGACAAAAAAAAAAACATATTATACAGCTAGGCAAAACAAATATAAAAACAATCCCAAAAAGTTCTGGCAGGCAATTAACTCGGTCCTCCACCTAGGTAAAGCCACAACCCCATAACCAACAACCAAACCAAAGCATGAGTATTACCTCACAAAGGAATACCTACTTTATAAACACCATCCTCTCCTTAGTTGCAGGGAACAATTCCACCCCACCATCTCTTCCACGTAATGTGGAAACTAACAACTCTTTTGACCTCATACCTGTCCCAACTAACACCATAAGAACAATGCTGAAAAAACTGAAACCTTCTTTCTTAGCAGCTGACCAACTCCCCAATGACTGCCTCAAACTTTCAGCTGATGCCATAGCTCTGCCTATCTCCATTCTAGTAAATAGGTCTATAGCAGAACAATATGTCCCAAAATTATGGAAAATTTCCTATATCATCCCTCTACATAAAGGAGAAGCATCAACAGGATTAATCAATTACAGACCCACAACCATTCTTTCCCCCTGTGTCAAAATTCTGGAAAAATGTATACACGGTCAATTACTACAATACCTGCTATCTCACAACCTTAGCGCTCCCTTCCAACATGGTTTCAGACCGAAACATAGCACCACCACAGCCCTAATTAATTTCTTTAACACCATTAACCAACTCAGAAATTCAACCAGCAAGTAGCTTCAATCTTCCTAGACATGTCAAAAGTGTTTGACACTGTCTCCCATCAGAAACTCCTTAATACTCTTGCCTAACTAAACCCTTCAAAGACATCCTGCTCCTGTTTCCTAAGCTATCTTTCTGACAAACAACAAGCAGAATGATGGAAATCCGAACTCTCACCACTTCTGCCTGTCTCATCTGGAGTCCCCCAAGGAGCCATACTAGGCCCTTCTTTTCACCATTTTTTTCTAATGCTCTAGCCTTATTCACTACACTTGCTAAAGTAGTTCAGTATGCAGATGCTTCAACTTTAATCTGCTCAGCAGATAACTTAGCAGACCTCCAAATAATAGCCCAACCAACTTTTAATGATATAGAAACATATCTAAGTAAATCACAACTAATCCTCAACCCCAAATAAACACAGTTAATGCTATTTACGAGTAGCAAAGAATCACTGACCACCCCTCCTTTCACCATTCTCTCAGCAAACAACACAGTCATCCAACCAGATGAGCATGCAAAACTCCTTGGTGTGACAATTGACAACAAACTCAGATTTGACCAACACAGAGCCATCACAATTAAGAAAGTTCACATCAAACTTCGCTCACTGTACAGAAGCAAGTTATTACTCACTGACAATACCAGACTAGCCATATCCAGAACCTTCCTCCTGTCTACACTCCTGTCAGAAAAATATGTATTAGTATATGTATTAGTAATATGCTTAGTGCATTTAGAGCTTGAAAAGGGTTAACACATTTATTCTATTTCATACTGCATAAATCTGTACAAATTGCAGAAGCTTTCTGACCTTGTATTGTCATGAAATATGCGCAGCTAAAATCTTTGCTTATGCCTTGGAAATTTACTGAGAAGCAGATGATTTCTGCTTGTGTCAGGAAAATAATGAATAGAACAATACCACTTGTATAAATGTTATGAAACTTAGACAAGGAGTTCCACTTGTGCTGTGAGAAAATACACAGCTGCAGAAGCTATAGATAATTAGAACAAAGACTGCTTGAAAATATGAACTGCAATCAGCATTTGCTTGTGTCTGAGCTAGAAAAGTACCTTGAAATGTAACACATACAATAGAAGCTTGTAACGGGCTAGTGCTCACCAAGGCCAGGTTGTTTTTCTCAAAAAGTTTCTCACAAATCTAGTCATGTCAGCAGAAAATCTGAGTAACATCTGCTGTAGAACAATACTGAAAGTTGTGTTTGATTACGTCAGCCATAGAAGGCCATGTCTTGTAAAACAGTATAAGAATAGCATACTTCCTGTTAGTAGTTAGGCAAAATCCTGTATTTGCATGTTTTTGTCTCCTTGCTGCAAGTTATTAAATGTGTCTTAACTGAAACTTACGTGTATTGGTCTTTGACGTTTTTTCCTTTGACAACTCCTATATGCTTTCCCCCTTTTTACCAACTTAAAAAGATCAAAGTTAACCAAATTGGAAACTTGCAACAACAAAACAGCCCGCTTCGCAGCCAACCTTCCCCACCAAACCCACCATTGTATTGCTCTACATAAATTAAATTGGCTCGAGCTGTCTAACCTTTTCCATCTCTACCAACTTAAATTCACACACAATATTATCTTCTATCCTGATAATTGCCCATCCCTCAAGGAGCTTGTTCCCTACTCATGCCCATAAAGTCTAAGATCTGCAGACAGAAACTTTCTCACAGTAAACAAAGCTAACAACACTCATGGTAAAGCACTATTCTCAAATCAAATATCCAAATTATGGAACTCTCTACCCCACACCCTCCAAAATACACCTGAATCTACCAATTTCAAACAACTACTATTTGAGCATCTATCAAGAAACTGGCATTGTTCCTGTGCCAAACCCGACTGAGAAGATATCTATAACTCTCACAACACACTGTCGACTTCTTACCTCATTTTCTCCCTTTTCCCCTCTCCTCAGTGTTATTACTATTCAAAAAAAAAATAAAACATGTGCACACACACACACACACACACATATATATATATATATATATATATATATATATATATATATATATATATATATATATATATATATATATATATATATATGTAAAGGAAATCTCATTTGTTCATAACTATTATTTAATATGTACACAGTACTAATTTTATTTTTCTCACAGTGATCTTTACTGACATGCTTGTGTATTTCTTTTTGAACCTGTATCTACTAGAAAACTGTATTGAATACTTTTTTGTATAGACTAACTAGATGATGTGTATTCTGCATCATACTTTATGTATACTATTATACTATGTAATTATTGTATTTTGCTTATATTTCTATGGAGCTTTTCTCCCTGGGCCTTCACTGAAAATGGGCGTCTGTCCCAGTCTGACTTTCCCGGTAAACAAATGCAAATAAATAAATAAACATAATCATGGAACTTCAAACCTACAAACACAATTGCCAAAAGCTCTTTCTCAATCTGGGCATACTGCATCTCACTTTGGGTAAGAATTCTCGATGCATAGGCAACAGGTTGATCCTCTTGCAGAATGACTACACCAAAACCAAATTTCAAAACATCACAGGAAAGTGTGACTGGTTTGTGAACATCATAGTATCTGGGAGTAGGTGGACTAGCAGTTCTCTGTTTCATGACATTAAATGCTCTTTGGTGTTGCTCTAGTCAGGACCAGGATACATCTTTATGTGTCAGCTCTCTGAGTAGTGCTGAAAGTTGGCTCAAGTCTGGAATAAACTTGGTTAGGTAGTCGACCATGCCAAGAAAACATTGTCTTGAACATTGTCTGGAGCTGGCATCTCGAAAATGGCAGCTTGTTTTGAAAGATTTGGTCGTAGGCCAGTACTAGTAACTAAATGACCAACATAAGTAACTTCTTGTAGCCTGAATTTGCATTTCTGTGGATTGAACTTAAGATTCATTTGACATGCCCTTTCCAGAACCTTTCTGAGGTTTCTGTCATGTTCAGCTTCATCATGACCTCCTACTGGTATGTCATCTACTATAATAGTAGAAGGATACCCAGAAAATGTTTGCTCCATTGCACATTGAACGACTTCACTTGCAGAATTTATCCCAAATGGCATCCTCAAAAATCTGTACCTGCCTAATGGAGTACTGAAAGTAATGAGCAAAGAGGTTTTCTGTCAAGCTGAATTTTCCAAAATTAACTCTTTGAATCTAAGACAGAAAAAATAGTGACTTTTGGCATCAAGGCTGTGACTTCTTTGACTGTGCTCATTGGATGATGAGGTCTTTTAAGTGCTTTGTTCAAATCACGTGGATCAATACATATTCTGATGTCATCTCAGCTTTTCTTATGAGCTACCAATGTGGAAGATGCCTATTCAGCTGGAACTGCAGAACCAACAGGACAAATTACACCTTGCTGCACCATTTTATCTAACTCGGCTTTGACTCTGTCCTGCATGGCTATTGGAACTTTGCGTGCTGGCCTTATAACTGGACTGACCTCTGGATCTAACTTCATGGAGTACCCAACTGGAAGTTTGTTTACCTAGTTTGTCTTGGAACAGATCAGCATAGGGCAAAAAAAATGTGCTGGGCAAAATTAGAGTGGTGGTCTTTTAAGCTAACATGGTGGACTTGTTAAATAAAAGCAGTCTCAATTTCAAACTGCCTCTGAGCTCTAATAATAACTGAACATGCCTCTTGACCACATAAAATAATAAGTTGTAGCTTCTTCTAGCAGAGTAACATCAAAGCACTACTGAACCTTTGGTCTGAATTTCTTCACCTCCATAAGCAAAAAGTTTCACACACCTTGCCAAATCAAGCCTTTCATGTTTACACACTCTAGCAAATGTTTCTGCAGACATGGCATTGCACTTGGAACCTATGTCAACTTTGAGCACTGTGGGTTTGCCATTTATCAAAACAGTACAATATACTTCATTCTTTGCCTTTAAATCTACTGCATTGACTGTTTCATGAAGCATTGACACACCATCAACATAAAGAGTAGAATTGCCACTGTCTAACTGATCAGCTCGTTTCTTAAAATGTTCCCTCTTAATAAAAGAATGTGGGCCTTTTGCTGTGCAAAATCTTTTGAAATTATTCCATTTATTACATTTGTGGCATTGTTGACCAAAAGCTACAAATGTCTCCCTTCTAGATTCATGACTACCACCACAGTTACGACAGATGACAAATGAAACTGTGTTGGGGCCTATGCTTTGAGTTTGCTGATTCACTCTTATGCTTCACTGAGACTGTGTGAACTCTGGAATTTGTTAGAAAGCTCTAGTATTTACCAGTAAGTGCTGCAGGAGTTACAGCTGCTGCCATGTGCTTGGGCCTGTTTCTTTTAACCACATGCTGCATACTATCAACATGAACTTTTCCACTGTGGCTTCTAGAACTATTCCCATTTGTAAGCATATTTGCATGCTTTTCTGTGAGCTTGCATATCTGACAAATCTCAATGGCCTTATTGAAAGTTAAATCACTGTCACAAAGCAAAATCTTTCTCACAACATCATCTTCTATACCACACACAAGTCTGTCCTTTATCAACTCATTCCTTAAGTAACCATATCTGAATGTTTTAGCCTTATTTCTCAGGTCAGTTATATATGCTGCAAAAGTTTCACCAGACTTTAGATCCCTTTTATAAAATATGTGCCTTTCCATTGTAACATTTGTCTGGGGGTTACACATTTCTCTAAATTTATGTTTTAAGCACTCTGGGTCTCCCCTTGACTCAGCCGGTACAACAATATGACAGTTTTCCCCTTCTCCAGCATAGACAGCAGGTGCATACACAAATGAACACTCCCTTTCTATACCTTCTGACCCAACTAATTTAAGTAGAATAAATGCCTTTGTACGGTCATCTTTATCAGAAAATGCAGCCTGTATGAAAATGTCATACTCTTGCAAAAACACTCTGCAATTCTCAGCAATACTACTGTTAAACACAAGTGCACTGGGTTTTCTAAATCCATCTGCCATGCCCACAAAGTAGGCATAAACACACTGAAAATATGGTCCTTGTAATTGTGTACAAACAAACTGTTCTGTCAGCTTGTAACAGCATTCAAATGCACAATAAACTCTTCAAAATACTTTACTTTGTGAAATATGCCTTGTAATGGTTGTACTTTGTGAAATAACTTTACTGTAACACTGCATAAACATGTGAGCACTTTATACACCTCTGATAATTCGGATATCTTTGCTTAATACAAAATACATGCTTTGTGGAAATGCGGTTGTTTCCCTTTATTTTATTTTTTTATGCAAAATGGTCTTTATTCAAACATTTTCCATAGTAATTTGAATATTTTTTATCAATATCGTACATATCAGTTTATGCAAATATTATTTAGAACGTTCTATATGCCTCGTTTCATATTCTACGAATAAGAAATACTGCTGAGCAAGTTTTAATATCTGAAATGAATTTCTGACCTGTTTTTTGTGAAGGGTGCACATTTTAGGGATGATCCACTCATCTATATTCCACCATCTCTAAGCAAGTGCCTGTAGTCGTTTTAGCCAAGCCCTCTCTAGCTTCATGCCCTTTGGATATGCTGGTCCTGACTCCATGCCCTTTTAGATATGCCTCTTCTGACACCATGTCGCTTGTTCATCTGTAACACATATAACAAGAAGGCTTGGGGTATAGTTTGGATGCTTTAATACATAGAAACACATCAGGATGGAGAGCAGCATCATTAAATATGTACAAACTAGTTAACAGACAGACCTTACATACATACATGCTTACATCTCACAGCTAACTACAAAATGGCAGTCTGACTTGCACGTGCTCAGTATTTATACATTTCTGCATGCCCTTGGATAGCTTCTTAAAGGTATATATACGCACATGTTGATCTACAAAGATGTAGCAAATATTTCATAGGTCAGATTTGAAGTTGCTGTTTTATTAAAACCATTATAACTATTTTTATCATTCATGGTATTTATTAAAATAGCATTGACTATGCCTAAGCTGCTGTACTCTTCTACATGTTTCAGTCTTGTCTTGAAATGAAATATTATGCATAATGTCAGAAATCCCTTAATTAACTGCTGGGACTTCTTTATTGCAAGGAAAATGTTAAAAATAGCTGAACTGACTAAAGGTTTGTCAGTTCAGACTTTTTTTGTGGTTCAGACTTAAATGTAAATATACAGCAAATATCCCTCACAGACAATTAGTTCTTGTGATGAATGAATATGAAAAAAGCTAATATGGTACATTAGTGCTAAGGAAGAAGAAGTGCTTAGATTTGCATGCAAAATCAAAGACTTTTGGGTAGAACCCTGACCCTGATATATATGTGTGAGTTAGCATCCTTAGGAGTACAGGAACATAGGAACAATAATAGGCAAGCAATCATGCCCAACCATAAACATCTTTAAACATACATACTTAAATGTTTTTGTCACCCTTTTCAAGAACTTAGTGTTTTGGGGTCAGATACTTTTTGACATTAAACATTTAAAATGCCAGTCCTTATAGTATTTGGATATTTGGAATCCCTTGAAGGTACTTTTGACTGATATTGCCAGGTGATTGTCAATTTTTTGTAGTATATATATATATATATATATATATATATATATATATATATATATATATATATATATGGTTTTTTGTCTTATTTTATTTTACACAGAATGTGTGCGTGTGTGTGTGTGTGTGTGTGTGTGTGTGTGTGTGTGTGTGTGTGTGTATGTGTGCATGTGTGCGCACGCACCAAATAAAATGTGTTATTTTAAAACAGATTAAGAGTACTGTGGCACAAAATGACTGAGGTGCAAAAGATATTTAATTATGGTTTTAAACATATTGACAAACTACATCACCAGGTGTTCTAATGCAAATGCATCTCTATTCTTACAAAGTTTAATGAAAATGCAGTTTAAAAGTATTGTAAAAAAACTGTTTCACCATTCTGACTTTCCGATTAAATCCATGATGAATACGCACTCTCATTAAGTAACAATTTATATTGCAGTAATTCAATTAAATCAGCCCAGTAATTCATTAATTCAGTTTTTGATAATGTTGTTTAACATCTCTGCAGGGACACTGAATTCTTATCACAGCAACCAGTCTATGTAAGGAAATGAAACCTATTCTTGACAGACTGGTCTATTGCAGAATGCACACTAAGTCAATCACACCTACAAGAAATCAGAGAACAATAATCCATGTACCATATGTCTTTAGGGGTGAAGTGGGGTGGGAGGAAGCCAGAGAACCAAGTGAAAACCTACACAGATGCAGGAAGGACATATAAACTCTGTACAAAAGACAACCTAGCTGAGAAGTGGATAAGGAAGACTGTTTTTGTGTAGTAGCAGTGTTAATTGCACACCAGCTAAGAGGTGGACTTAAGTTATTTGAGTATAGCACCTTAGCATAGGTGGATCTGGTTTATTAATACTGAGCATGTCTTTAAAAATATGTGAATTGGATTACTATAGGCATGTCACTGAATTAAGATCAGTCAAGCTTTTATATAAAAGGTATGTGTATTTATCAAAGATTAGAGTTGTAAATGTACTATGCAAAGAATCTAACCTTTTTGAAAGCATTTTTGACTATAGATTTTATGATACCTTGTTGTAATAGAGACCATGCTGTACTTCAAAGCATATTGGTGTACGTTTTGAATCTGGTCTCACAATAAATCTGGTGTTTTGTTAATTGAACATAAAATTCATTATACTAAGCTGTTTATAACAGCATAAGAAATAATGGCGCATGCTTTTTACACATATGATAATCTGCCAGATCATTTGCTTCTTTCAAAAATATTTAAGATAACTTTTATGAGAAAGAAGACTTGCTACAAACATTTTCACAAGGGCAAACATGCCCAATTGTTTACCAGCATGAAAGGAGACAACCTGATTGTAAATTTTAAGTTGTACCCATCTTTAATGTATTATATATGTCCAGGCTATTATTGTACTAGACATAAACCTAGTTTGTTATTTCTTGCAGCTTATGGAAGGAGTGCTTGCTGCAGCTTTGGCTGGAATGTGTAATGAGGAATCCCTGACTCTTTTAATGACTTTTCCTGAAGATGTAAATGTTACAGTGGTTAGCAATGATCTGTGTTCCTTAACTACACTGGAACTATATGAAATGATCATAACAATGTGTGAATTCCTAGACATCAGAAATATCATTTACAAGGTAAGAAAGTTAATATTCAGATATATTTTCTGAAAGTTTCAAAACAAAAACTAGTTTATCTGTTGCTTAATAGTTTCACAATATGTTTAACTGATATAAAAATATTGACATATTGTTACTATGCAATGGTGGCAATACTTGCCTTGTTGGTTGCCTTTTATGTATGTTTAGTGTGCTTTCATTACCGCAGCAGTATTTTATAACATGTTAATATATGGGTATCATTAAAGGCACAACCATTGCATCACTGCAATTAAATCAAAATGGGATTCATAGAAGGAAAGTACACTGCATAAAGCACAGTCACCGTGCAAATAAAGACATTTATGGAAAAATATCTGAATGTCCTGAAGAGATGAAGAGGCTGATCCACAACTACATAGAAGAGTAACTAACTTATAAAGATCCAACTGCAGTCAAATTGACTATATGGTACATAAAGTTGGACCCTAACTGCAACCAAAGCAACTGGGGTTTGTGTAGCAGCAAAGGCACTGCAGGACCTAGGGAGGTAGCAAGAGGATTGAAAAGGACACGACATGCTGACCACTCCTTAGGGGAGAGGAGGGTCACAGGCACTAGTGGAGCACACAGAATGTGCAATTTCTCTAGTGGAGACCAGGGAAACCACTTCCCATGCTTAAAAGAAGGCGTGGGTCTGCTTGGTGGCAATGACCCTTGTAAAAGTGAGGAATGACCAGTGCCCACAGTCCATCGCACAGACTCCTTCTGCTCCTTACCTGAGCATCTGCAAAGAGTTAGTGCATATGTAAAAGCACTTGAACTGGCTATATAAATTATGGCCTGTCCTGTCTGACCTTCACCTGGGTGATGGGAAACAAATGGGCTAATCAGCTAGGAGGGGACTGATGAGCAACAGACAGTAAGGGCAAAGTGTGCAAATTAAAAAATATAATAATACAATTAAGATTCATCTGCATACTAGAGCTGCATTATTACCAGAGACATGCAGAGACCAGAGTGTACAATCATAATCAGTAACTGCAACCCATAACTGAATTAGCTGTGATATCAGCCAAGGGGGTATGTGCTATGTATTTCAAATAACAGATGGAGAAGTGCAGCTATTGTCAGTTGTGATGGATAAGGCCAGTAATGCACGCACACGAGCAGGTATGCATTTGAGTCAGTCTCAGCTTATGTGACTTAGTGCTACGGATACATTACACCACTATCAGACAGATGATTTCCTCTGGTATCAACTGTGATGACTGTGCCCTGGCCCAGCAATCAAGGAGCCTCAGTCCTCACCACTAACACCAGGGAGGTCATCTCCTAGAAGAGGAAAGGATAACTAATGCACACAGTAAAGTACACTTTCCCTTAAGTGCACACAGATATCACAGTCAGTCTGGGGCTGGTTGCTCCCTTGCTCTCCAGGTCCCCAATAATACTCCTCCACTGGCACAGCTATAGGGTCCAGATCTCAGCCTAGCTTCCAAGCTAACCTCCAGTACCCTCTCTGTCCAACCAATGCTTCGTGTCCCTGCCCAGGTAGCTGACACACCACGAACACTTTGGGAAAAGTATTTATACAACTTCACAGACACTCCTGGGAAAGGGTGGCACAGATTCTCCAGCTGTGCCCCTTTACCCAGACTATACGGTAGTAATTACTGCCACCACCAGCTAATATTATCAGCTACCCAAAGGCCCTTAAAAGGTTGTCCAACTATTACTGTGCAATATTATTATTCATTTGGTAATGTGACTATTCAGTCTAAGGCTTATTAGAGTGGCCTATTACAATAACCTCTATAAATATGCAATGTACTCTAGAACCTACTTCCCTACACAAACCAGCCACAGGTAAAGGTTTTTAAAATATTTAATAATAAATAATTAAAACACAAGGCAATACTACTACACCACAGAGATATCTAAGAGTTCAGAGATCACACAGAAACTTAAAATAATACAGTAGGACAGGTCTGATGTCAAAGAAAAACTCTTAATCTAACTTTCTTATCTTTAGCTATTCTTAAGAGGAAACACGGTGCTATAATCTTACTTACATACATAAAGAGCATAAGCAGTACTGGGGTTGATGGTCCAAGATAAATGCTTGCAGTCTCTCATTCAACAATAGTTTTTAAAACACTAACAAACAGCTATGCTAAGGCCCTCCCAAATTACATCATTTTTACACTTAGGTTTTCCCAGTATTCACATTACATCATTTTGACACTTAGTCTGGAGTTCCCAGGCAAACAAACTGCATTATTTAGCAAGCTAATACCTGCTCAGGAAACTACAACAATAAAAGACATATCACATGTATACTCTAACAATTATTCCTTAAGTTAAGGCAATAGAAAGAATGTGTTCAGCCAGACACTTCGGCACCATTTTATAGATGATTGTAACTTCAAAGAACATTTGAAATGCTTGTCTTGATTTTCCTTACAGCAGATGGCAATGTTGTAACAATCTTGAAGTTCACATTTTACAGTGTTTTCTTTCAATTAAAAACACAAACCTGTATTTTACATTTATTTATGCAAATGATAGAATTATGTATCAAATTCTATTTGACTAGGCTGGCAGCCTTCGTCCATCTTTCCCCAATCTTCACATCTCTCCCCCCCCCCCCCCGGAGAACTCAAGCTAGTTTTTCAAGTGACCCCTGAGAAACGCCGCTTGAGAGGGTTAGGTCCTTCTGAGGGTACCTCACCCCATTCCCTGTCTTGAGAGCCCATCTGCATTGGCATTGCTACTCCCACTGTGGTGCTGCACGGACATATCATATGCTTGCAACCCTAAGCTCCATCTTAGCAATTTGGCATTGTGCTGACTGGCTCTGTTTAACCAGATTAGAGGGTTGTGATCTGTCATTACAGTGAATTTTCTACAATACAGACAAGGCTGAAGTTTCTGCAATGCCCACACTATGGCTAGACATTCTTTTTCTACAGCTCCATAGCATTCCTCCCTGGGTTGGAGCCTATGACTGAGATAAACCACTGGGTGTTCTTCTCCCTCTGAAGAAATCTGGCTAAGTACAGCCCCCACCCCATTGTTCTAAGCATCCACTTGCACAACAAATTATTTACTGTAATCTGGACTGGCTAACACTGGGGGTCCTCACAAGCTTCTTTAAGTTTCTGAAATGCCTGCTCACATGCTGGGGTCCACACTACCTTATCTGGCCTGTTCTTCCTTGTCAGGTCTGTGAGGGGAGCAGCTATGGTACTATAACTAGGGACAAACTTTCTGTAGTACCCTGCTGTCCTTAAGAATGCCCTCATCTGCTTTTTGGTAACAGGTGCAGGCCATGGCCGAATAGCTTCCATTTTGGCAGGTTCTGGCCTTATCTTACCACTTCCCACCCTATGTCCTAGGTAGGAGACCTCTGCTGTACCCACCTGACATTTGCTCGGCCTAATGGTCAACCCTGCCCTCTGTAGTCTGACCAGCACCTTCCTGACATGTTGAAGGTGCTCTTGCCAGGAATGGCTGTAGATGGCAATATCATCTAGGTAAGCAAGGGCAAACCCTCCTGCTCCTGCTAGGATATTATCCACCAGCCTCTGGAAAGTTGCTGGGGCATTATTTATCCCAAAGGGCATCTTTATAAACTCATACAAGCCCAAAGGAATCACAAAGGCTGACTTCTCTCTAGCACTGGGAGTCAAGGGCACTTGCCAGTAACCCTTGGTAAGATCAATGGTTGTAACATACTTAGCCCCACCCAGCTACTCTAGGGCCTCATCTGTCCTAGGCATGGGGTAAGCATCTGACTCTGTGTGACTATTTAATTTCCTCTAATCCACACAGAACCTGGTGCTGCCATCCTTCTTTGGCACCAACACCAATGGTGAGGCCCAGGGACTGTTGGACTCTTGAATCACCCCTAGTTCCAACATCTCCTGTACCTCTTCCCTCAGAGACTGTTTGACTCTCTCAGACACCCTATAAGGGGCCTGCCTAATAGGCCTTTAGGGTCCTGTATCCATAGGTTCATAGGTTCATAGGTTCATACTAGGCTATCTGCCCGAGGGCATTTATAAGCCTAGCCCATAGTTTTGTGGCTTACGCCACCCCTTTAGTTTGGAGAAACTATGCCCATTATTTTGCTGTGCCTCCGTCGAGCAGTGACACTGAGGTAACCCCTGGGGTGTATCTGCGATCTCCCATCCATTGGTCAAGATTCCTCTTGAACAAGGCCAGTGAGGTGCTCTGCCTCACATAAACCGGGATTTTGTTCCACAGCATAGGGAGTCTTTGGGTGATGAATCTATCCCTCCAGCACGTCCTATTAATAACCGTGTCAAGGTTTAAGTCTCCCGCCCTTGTGGCTCTGAGGGATCTAGATTTTTGAGATGAAGCATGTTCATCAAATCTGGGTTTGACATGGCCTTGTATGTCAGGCATAGGTCACCTCTGAGCAAGCGGTAAGCAACTGAATATAACTGGAGTTCTTTCAGTCGGGCAGCATAAGACAGATTTTTGAGACCCTTTATCCTTTTGGTGAGGAACTTTTGTGGCCTCTCCAGCTGCTGCAAGTGTCGGGTCAGATACATTCCGAGTGGGGCATTGTACTCGATCATTGGTCTGATGAGTGATGAGTATAGAGAGACTATGACTTCCCTTGATCTAGATGTGAATCCCTTCATGATAAGGTGGGCAATGTAGAAGGTCTTCCTAACTACTTTAGCAATATGAGTGTCGAATGAAAGGCTACTGTCAACCTGGGTTCCCAGGTCCCTAATAACTTCTTCTGTGTTCAGGGATTGCCACCTATATGGTAGCTAGGGGTAACCTTATTTTTCCTGAAGGGTATGACTATGCATTTCTTGGCATTTAACTTTAGGCCATGGCTCTGGCACCAGTTATCCGTTTCTGTGAGACCCTTCTGAAGGATATCTGTGTCGGATGTGTTTTCAACTACAGCCAGTTTGCAGTCATCTGCAAACTTTGTCAGCCATAACTCTCCTGTGTTTGCTTGTACTTCAGAAAAGTAGATGCCAAACAAGAGTGGGCCCAGGACTGAGCCCTGTGGGACACCACTTGTGACAGGCTTTGAGTCTGACATGGCGCCAGCAACTCTGACCCTGTGGGTTCTGTCACTCAGCCAGTTTGCAACCCATCTTGTAATGTATGGGTTTACATTTAAGTTGATGAGTTTTTCAATGATACCCGAGTGAGGTATTGTATCAAAAGCCTTTGCCAGGTCTAGGTAGGCTGTATGGACTGCCTTTCCCTCGTCAATGGCCTTGGTGACTGTTTCGAAAAAGTCAACTAAGTTTAGAAGGCATGATCTGCCTTTGACAAAGCCAAACTGGATTGGATCCAAAGTCTGCAAGTTCCCTATGTCTTTATTTATGAGATCCATTATGATCCTCTCCATGGCTTTGCAGATAAGGCTTGTCAAAGCTAATGGGACGGTAATTTCCAGGGTCGGTGGAGGCACCGCCTTTGTGGAATGGGACCACAGTCGCTGTGCGCCACTCCCTGGGTACGTATCCGGAGGTGAGACTAAGATTAAACAGCTGTCCTAACTGTGGGTTTAATTCCTCGTTGAGTTCATGGAGCACACAGCCGGGGACACCATCAGGTCCCATGGATGCTGTGTTCTTTGCCTTGGAGAGAGCAGTTCTCACCTGGGCGTTAGAGATGTTTGGGGGGGCTACAATCATTTGGTATAGATATCTCTCCTTTAGGGGAGGGGAGTTTGCACTGAACCTTTCAGCCAGTATGTTGGCAATGTCTGTAGGATCAGTAATCTTCACATCATTTTGAACTAATTCTGAGCATATCTGGGAGTTTCCTCCTAGGTTTCTGACATAGCTAAAGAATGCCTTATGGTTGTCTTTAGAGTCCTTAGCTATTTTTTTCTCAAAATTAGCTTTGGATGATTTTATGAGAGCTCTTAGCTTTTACTTATAGTGATCAGCGGTGTCTTACCTTTTAAGGATTTTGCTCTATCTTGTAGTAGCTTTCTCCTTTTGTTGTAGAGTTTGTTTATGGCTGGGGTCCACCAGACTGGACGCTTGCCTTTAGTACAAAGAGTCTTTGTTTTGCTTGGGATTGCCTGATCCATGCAGTCCTGCAGGTGCTGGTAGAAGGCATTTGTAAGTGATTCAGCGGTTTGAGTAATGTTAACCCGCTCAGGGGCCTTAAAGGAGACCACACTAGTCTTTAGAAGTGTGAAGTCGGCTTCGAAGTTCTTTACTGTGGTCTTTTTCATTTCGGTGGAGGCGGATGAGGACCTCCAGCGAGATTAGTTTGTGATCAGATCTCACCAGTGAGGGGTATACTTCGGCGTTGAACATTGTGCTCCCATGTTCGTGATGATGAGATCAAGTATGTTTCTCCTCTTGTGGGGATGGTGACTAGTTGTTCCATGGCATTTGAGTTTATGAATTCCAGGAACTTTTGGGCTAGAGTGTTTGGGCTTGAGTAGTGTTCCCAGTCTATATTAGGGTAGTTGAAGTCACCTAGTATGATGGTGTTCGAGATACATTTATGCCCTCCAGTGTTTTCAGGAAGGCCATATGAGGTTCCTGAGTTTGAGGGTGGCCTGTAACATGCTACAAATTGCAGAGCAGTCTTGCCTATGGTTAATTGCACCTGGATGGTTTCGATGCATCGTGCGATGCCACCAATCTTGAGGTGTGGGTGTCCTTGATGAATATGGATACCCTCCTCCTTTCTTGGTATTGTCCGGTTTTGGGGCGGAACGCATGATATGAGGTAAAACCTGATAGTGCTGGGGTGCTCTCAGGAGCCTTGAACCAGGTTTCTGTCACAGCACAGACATCGATGTTCTCCATACTGAGAAGGGCCTCGAGTGCGTGCATCTTGAGGTTGAGACTTCTGGCATTGAGCAGCATTACCCTTAGTTTTTTTTCTTTGTTTTGTTCTGGGGTGGTAGGTTTAGAATTTGAGCCTTGCCTAAAAAAGGCACTATGGGGGTGGCAAGAGCCTTTGCCAAAATCCGGAATCCCAGGGGTGACAAGTGCAAGCTGTCCCTTGCGAAGCAGCGTGGCTTGTCCAGCATGTCATCCCAGGCAGACAGACATTGGATCCCCTTTGAATGACACCAGTGTTTAAGCCAATTGTTAAAGCCACCTGGTTTCCCAGTGAACATGTCCCCAAATTCCTGCAACACTGCTCAAATTTCTCAAACCTGGATAGGAGATAGCTGCTGGGATATTGCTACCCCTTCCATAGAGGTGTCAGCCCGAGCCTCACTGAGGAGATCAGTCCCCAGATCTCCCTCAGACTCCTCCTGCAATCCACTGCAAATACTCAGCACAAGGGCCTCCCTATCATGGTAAGGTTTCATAATGTTAACATGGTACAATTTGTGCCCCTGCCATCTGCCTAGCACTTCCACCATGTAATTAACATCACTTACCTTTCTTACCACCTTGTAGGGTCTCTCCCAAGCTGCCTGCAGCTTGTTGTGTCTGACGGGAATGAGAACAATTACCTGCTGCCCCACAGCATATTCTCTAGCTCGAGCATTCCTGTCATACCATACCTTTTTCTGTTGTTGGGCTTCTGCCAGGTTCTCCTAGGCCAAGCCCATGAGTTCCCTGAGCCTTGTCCCGAGGTTTAGGACATGTGGCACAACAGACTCCTTGTGAGACTCACAATCACCTTCGCACTCATCTCAAATTAAATCTAGATGTCCCCTCACCCTATGCCCATACAACAACTCAAAGGGTGACAAACCCGTGGTCTTCTGGGGAACCTCTCTGTAAGCAAACAACAGATGGGGAAAATATTTGTCCCACTCCCTCTTAAACTGATCTGCAAATTCCTGTAGCATGGACTTGATTGTAGAGTTTAACCTCTCAACAAGACCATTAGTCTGGGGATGGTAGGGAGTGGTCTTCATGTGCTTTACCCCACAGGACTTCCACAGACAAGCCATCAGGTCTGACATGAAATTGGCACCTTGGTCAGTCAGTATTTCTTTTGGGAAACCTACCTTGGTGAAAATCTCTAACAAAGCATGTAATGGGATCCTATCTCACCTACATTCATAACTGATGGGCTCGGAGCCAATCCATCGGCTCCGACTTGGCCAACTAGTACACTAGAACAAAGTCTCTTATTGGCTGGGCTACCCTCTATCCCAGGATGCACCACACCTGCTTCCCCAGATCTCGTTTGCCGCTTTACTAGCTGGACGTGGTCTCGACTTGGCTGGAGCTAAGTGTTCTTTTATTACCTTTTACTGGTCTTTGACCTTTGGGTTTCTTCAGAATTTAATACAACAGCTGTTTTAACGGCTAATTTTGTGTATTTTTGGTATTTTGTGTATTATTGTTGTGTGAGTGATTGACTGTTCTGATACTTGGATATCGCTGGTCGGGCAAGGCCTGTTTAAGTTAGAGGGCCTTTGCCCTTCTTATTGAAGTCTGTGTTATTGTTTCCCTTTCTTTTCTCCGGGCAAAGCCCGTTTAAGTTAGAGGGCTTTTGCCCGTTGTTGTTGTGTTCTTACGGTTGTGTTTTCACTTGTGAGGTAAATCTCTCTCTGGAGAGCTCATGCCATTTTTTTCTCGCGCTCTACAGTTTGGCGCAAAATTTTTGGTATTTTGACACTGCTTTATATCCTGATAGACATGTCCAAAGAGCAAAAATCAGGGTTCAAAAAGTGCACTAGGTGCAATTATAAAATGTCTATTACAGACAGTCACTCTATATGTGTGTATTGTTTAGGACCTAAACATTTACAGGAGACATGTAGTGTGTGTCATGCTTTTTCTTCTAGGGTTCTTCAAGAGCGAAAAAATAAATTGATCTTGAAGGGTCTTATTAAGCCCTCTTTTGAGGAAGCCTTGGATTCTTCTCCTACTGCCTCAAAAAAGAAAAGGTCATCGGCTCCGACAAGTCCGTCGGAACCGACTGCTAAGAAGCATAAGTCGACCTCTTCTTCCTCGGCTCCACTGACTTCGGGGCCGAGGGTCGAAGGGTTTGCCTCGATGCCTCTTTCCTCGGCTCCATTAGTTTTGGAACCGCAGGTTGGAGTATCGAGAGGCGAATCACCTCCATCGGTTCCGATGGTTTCGGAGCCGGTGGAGGTGTGCAGCTCAGACTCTTCCCCCTCGGCTCTGAAGAAAGCTCCTTCGGCGCCGATCGTTATTCATGCTGTGCCGGATCCGGCACTGATAGTGTTGGAGCCTTTTCGGAGCCGGTCCCCTACATTGTCTGAGCCAAGAGGAAAGTCGTCTCGACCCTTGTCTACCTCCTCTAAATCCTCAAAACTGTCGGATTCGGATTTGGATAGGGTTATTCAGAGGCTTTTCCAGTCTCCAGTTTTTGCACAAATGGTCTCGGCTCCGGCCCAGTTGGCTTCGGAGCCGATCCCCCCTCCGAAACACTCGATTCCTCCTCCAACCTCCTCAGAGCCATTGGAGTCGGTGATGGTGGAGCAAGGCGGAGCCGTACGGTCGGAACCGAGACCCCCTCGAGGTCTATCGGCACCGACTATTGTTCCTACCCTGTCCTCGGGTTCAGGGTTTGGTACTGGGACTTCCTCAGCCGGGCCCAAGGGGAACATCTTGGGACTGGGTGCCTCCGTACCTAGTCTTCCCCTCGGAGCTTCGGCTGCCGGAATTCCTAGTGCCGTCGTGGCCTCTCGGCCAGTGATCTCCATGGAGTCCGGCCTTTGAGGCCATGAGGAGCGCGCTGGCCATGTCCTTGCCGGCTCAGCAGGCTTCCACCTCACCGTCCCTAGACCTGGAGACTGGTGCTTCTGCCGTATTGCAGTCCCATGACAGCGGGGCCCCAGGGCCTGAGGATACCCCCATCGTGGGTTCCCTTCTTCCAGGGGGTCCATCCGAAACTGCTTCGGACGAGCCCCCACGGAAGAAATTGTGCAAGAGGAAGCACGTAGACTCCCAAGATGAGTCTGTCACATCGGACACTGACCTTGATGATGCGGAAGGGTCCCCTAAATCATCTTCAGATGATGTCTCTTTCTCAGATATCTTTGAGATTCTGAGACAGAGAGGAGATTGGCAGGCCAAAACCCCTTCCGCTGAGGAGTCAGTCTTCCTCAAGGCCTTCGGGGCCCAGCCCTCCGCCTCCTGGGTGTCTCCGCTTGATGAATTGCTTGATTTGGTTTCTCGAAGGGCTTGGGAACACCCTGATTCTGTGGAACCGGTGCCTGCAAGACCGAATAAATTTCTTTCAGCCCCCCCCAGAAGGAATTTTTAACTAAGGGAGTTCCCGTAGATGCTATGGTGGTGGCATCTGCCACACAGCAGGATGTGGCAGAGGCTTCAACGTCTATCCACCCTCCTAATAAGGATTCCAGGAGCATGGATAGGTACGGGAAGCGTACCCTTTCTTCAGCAGCCTTTACTTTACGGTCGCTGAATTACTTATGTCATTTTACCAGGCTCCAAAGGGACCTGCTTAAAGAGCTAAGTGAGTCCCTCACTGGTAATCTACCTGAGGCGCTAGCCCACACTGTTGGCACCCAGATGACTACCTTATTTTCCATTGTAAACTCGTCCATGAGGCTCATTTCGTATGCGGCCAAGGCGAGTAGAGAGGGAACAGGCGTTGCCCTCAGGAGACACGCCTGGTTACGCTTGTGTTCATTTGCGGAGGCCTTCAAGTCTTCCTTCGCCGACGCCCCCTTTGATGGGTCATCTTTGTTTGGACCCAAGGTGAAGGACACACTGACTCGGTGCGAGCAGGAGGGCAAGACCTTGACTGCCGTTGGGGCCCACTTTTCCGCTCCCTCTAGGCCTTACCCCAAGGCCCAGAGAGGAGGGAAAATGTGGTTCAGAAAAACTCAGAGGTCTTTCCCTACTCTACCCATCGATCCCCCCTCCAGAGGCGGGGGGGGGGGATTCAGGAAGACGCCGCCCCAGAGGCGGCAGAGGCCCCCGTAACTCTGGAGACCGCGATTCCTTTCATGGTTCTTCCTACACTCAACGTCCCTGAGTTGTTGCCCGACTGTGCAGCTCCGGAGCCAGTCGGGGGTCATTTTGCGGAACACCCACAAGCTTGGGAAACTATAACCAGTGATCAGTGGGTGCTCCGGATTATAACCGGAGGCTATCTCATTCCCTTCATCAAGCCCCCCCTTCCCTTAAGGGAAATCCCGGACGTGCCACCCAGTCAGCGGGATCAGGCAGCAATAGAGGTTTCAAAGCTGCTAGAAAAAGGAGTCATCCAGCCTGTCCCCACCGACCAGATCGGATCAGAAACTTACTCAAGATTATTTTTGGTGCCAAAAAAGACAGGGGACTTCAGGCCCATTTTGGACCTCAGTTCATTGAATCGTTTTGTGAAAAAGTCCAAATTCCGAATGGTCACCCTTCAATCCATTCTCCCACTGTTGGAGAAGGATGTCTGGATGTGCTCCATAGATCTCCAGGATGCTTACTATCACATTCTGATAGGTCAAGAGTCCAGGAGACATTTACGCTTCTGCCTGGGAGACAGTCATTTCCAGTTCCGAGCACTGCCCTTTGGTCTCACCACAGCCCCCAGGGTGTTCACCAAGTGTCTGGCAGTGGTGACTGCTCACCTGAGAAGTCTAGGATTCCAAGTGTTTCCTTATCTAGATGACTGGCTCCTTACTGCCACCTCCAAGCATCTACTATTTCAGGCGCTTATGGCCATGGTCACCTTGGGCCGTTTCTTGGGAATTACGTTCAATTGGCAAAAATCTGTACTACAGCAATCTCAGCGTATTATTTTTATAGGCGCAGAGTTAGATACAAAAAGGATGCGCGCCTTCTTACCGGCAGAAAGAATTCAAGTTTTGCAAAACCAAGTCAGATCCTGCCTCCCCCTATCAAGAGCTCCGGCCCATCTGATCCTACAAGTGTTGGGCTCGATGGCATCAACTATACTCCTAGTCCCCTTAGCCAGACTCCACATGCGAATTCTGCAATGGCTTCTGTCGGTTCAATGGTCCTATCAGGAACTCCCCTTGAACCACTTAGTCATGATTACGGAGAGTTGCCGTCGGGATCTGCGTTGGTGGCTCCTCCGATCCAATCTCGACCAGGGGCGACCCGTTATTCCTCAATCCCCCGTTGCCACTGTGACCATGGATGCCTCCCAGGTAGGGTGGGGGGGTCATTACCTGGACAGGTTGGTCCAAGGCACATGGCAACTCCAGGAAGCGCATTTGCATATCAATATCCTGGAGATGAGAGCGGTACTCTTGGTACTACAAGCTCTCCATCATGCTCTCCCGCAAGGTCCGATTGCTATCCTATCCGACAACATGTCGGTGGTTTGGTATATAAACAAGCAAGGTGGAACCAGGTCATACCCACTGTGCAGAGAAGCCATGAGACTTTGGCACTGGGCAGTAGCTACCAACCGCTTTCTAATGGCAACGCACATACCGGGGAAATCCAATGTGATTGCGGACAGACTAAGCAGGACCATTCTGTTACCCCACGAGTGGTCCCTCAACCAAAGAGTGGCTGCGAAAATCTTCGCCAAATGGGGTCTCCCTTGCTGCGACTTGTTTGCCAGCCCCCACAATGCGAAGTGCAGAGAGTTCTTCACTCTGATCCCCTCTCAGGGACAGATTCCCAGGGACGCTCTGACCCACATTTGGCCCCCCGGTCTTCTTTATGCCTTCCCTCCAGTTCCCCTCCTGCCGAGGGTGATACAGAAGGCGATTTACCTGGAGAGCGAAATGATTTTGATTGCCCCGCACTGGCCTCGTCAGGTTTGGTTTCCCATCCTTTGGAGGTATGCGGTAGAAGGTCCATGGTTTTTGGACCTGGTGCCGGACCTGTTGACTCATCAGTCAGGACAGTCTCACCCATCTCTCAGGTCCTTGAGGTTGGTGGCATGGTTACTCCACTTCCATCCTTAGTCCGAGACAATTCCCTCTCTCCGGAGGTGATCCACATATTGTCTTCCTCTCACAAACCTTCCACTGTCAAACTGTATTCCAGCAAATGGAAAAGGTTCGCCTTCTGGTCTCAGCAACGAGGTATAGACCCTCTTACTGCTCCAGTATCGGAGGTTTTGAATTTCTTGGCCTCTCTTTTTCAATTGGGCTCTTCAGTTTCCACGATTAAGGTTCAACTAGCGGCTATCTCTAATTTTCATGCTTCTTTTGAACCTTCATTAATGTCTCACAAACTTTGCAAGTCTTTCCTTAAAGGAGCATGGCTCCTTAGGCCCCCAATATCTCACCTTGTTCCCCCTTGGGACCTAAATTTGGTTCTTGCTGCCTTAACTGCCCGCCCTTTTGAACCAGCTGCTACCTGCGATTTGAAATTTCTGTCCTGGAAAACCGCCTTTTTAGTGGCCATAACTTCGGCCAGGCAGGTTTCAGAACTTCAAGCTCTTTGTTCTGATCCTCCTTATTTGATATTTCACAAACATAGAGTGTCCCTGAAATTAAATCCCTCCTTTTTACCAAAGGTAGCTTCTTCTTTCTGCATTCAACAGACTCTAGAGCTCCCTGTATTTTTTCTCGAGTTTTCTAATAACGCAGAATATATTCTTCATCAGTTGGACATCCATAGACAACTGCGTTTTTATTTGAATAGAACCGCTCAGACGCGGAAATCAAATCAACTGTTTGTTTCCTTTGCAATAAACAAATTGGGTCAACCAGTAGCTAAAACCTCCATAGCTAAATGGATTAAAGATTGCATCTCTTTCATTTATTCACAGGCTAACAAAGAGCTTCCCTTTCCAGTCAGGGCTCATTCTACCAGGGCAATGGCTACTTCTGTAGCTTTTCACTCCAAATTATCAATAGATGATATTTGTGCTGCGGCTACCTGGACTTCTCCGCACACTTTCATTTCTCATTACAAACTAGACGTGGTTTCTCGAGGCAGGGCTTCCTTTGGTTCCACAGTTCTCAGGAGTGTTTTCCAATGAGCCACCTGGGATTTAGGTGCTGGGGACGCTGTCCCATCAGTTATGAATGTAGGCGAGATAGGATCCCATTACATCTTTTAGTTATGTACTTACCATAACTTCAGATGTATGGGATCCATCTCGCCTACATTCATACGTACCCACCCTACTTCCCCCTTCCATTGGGATTTAGAGGAAATGTAGTTCCATTTGGAGATCTTCTCTTGAAGAACTTTAGTTGGTTGTAGTAACTACTATTTTTTCTGTGTTTGCATGTAAGTATGAAAGCGAACAAACAAGATCTGGGGAAGCAGGTGTGGTGCATCCTGGGATAGAGGGTAGCCCAGCCAATAAGAGACTTCGTTCTAGTGTACTAGTTGGCCGAGTCGGAGCCGATGGATTGGCTCCGAGCCCATCAGTTATGAATGTAGGCGAGATGGATCCCATACATCTGAAGTTATGGTAAGTACATAACTAAAATATTTGCCACCTTCTCTGCCTCAATGGAGGACAAAGCCACTGCCTCAGGGTATCGTGTAGCATAATCCACTACCACTTGATTCATAGGTTCATATATTAGTACTAGGATATACTTTTTCCCTGTGGAACTTTGGGTACTCAGAGGACCTACAATATCCATAGCTACCCACTGAAATGGTTCCTCAATCACAGGCAAAGGCATCAAAGGAGCTCTCACCTTGTCTCCTGCCTTGCCTACCTTTTGACACTGCTCACAGTTCCTGCAGTACCCTGTTACATCTCCGGAAATTCCAGGCCAATAGAAGTTTTGCATAATACACCCATATGACCTGCAAAGGGAATATCATGGGCTCTGGCTAGAAGCGCCAGATGGTAAGCTCTAGGCACTATCAACTGCTGTACTCTCACCTTCTAGCCCTCCCTCAGGGGTCCACTCTCTGTATAGAAACCCTTTGTCCCAGTATACAGATTTCCCCCTTCCCTTGAGAATCAGGTGCCTCCCTAGCTACCTGCCTCAGGCCATGCAATATAGGGTCTGAGAGCTGAGCCTGTCTCAGCTCTCTCCTTCTAACCCTTCCCAGCTCCTTCCACTGGAAGTCTGGCATCCTCTGACAGTGGTGCCTCACTGTCAGCCTGCGTACTACTACTCACCTCTACCTTTGCAGTTACCCTGTCAAAGGGAACATCAGTACCCACAAGCAGCTGTGGCTCACATTCAGTCTCACTGCTAAAGAGTAGCTCCCTCCCTGAAGTAACCACCTCAGCAGTCCTGGCTGTAAGTATGCAGTCTGTCTGGGTCTCACCCAGGGTCCCAGACCCACATGCTTGTCTCCTATCCTCACTGCGTGTAACTGCATAAGTACATAGTACTGCCTCATCCAAATCCTTCCCTCTCAGAACATCTGCAGGATGGTAGTTCCATACCCTGGTTGTCTCAAGACAACCCACTCTTGGCATTTTGACTTTCCCACTTACTGGCTTTCTCATCTTTGTTTCTCCACCTTGCCTCCATGGACACGTGTATGCCACATGGCTCCACTGGTTGCATTCAAAATATTTAACCCTAGCTCCTGGACGTGTACCTGGACTAGAGGCTTCCCCTGCTACTGGCAGATTCTGTTGGGGCAGTTTGTGCTGCCCACCATGGGTTCCTTCAGACCCATGAGCAGTACTGAAGGTCCCCTTCCTGTGCAGGGCTGCCCTGCTGGCCAGGTATAGGTCTCTTTTCTTCCACAACTCATCTGAAGTAGCACATTGTCTATCAGCTAACCAGATCCTCATGTCCTCAGGCAAAGTGCTAAGGGCTTGTTCCCTCACCAAAAGGTCTGACAGCCCTTCAAAAGTGGTGACCTGACATCCACTCACCCAGCTATGAAAATAAGTGCTCAGTCCAACAACATATTCACATACATTTTCATCTGCCTTGCGTCTATGCTCATGAAAATTTTTCCTACACATTTTAGGTGTTAGCTTAAAACATTGTAACAGACATTTCTTTACAGCAGTATAATCAAAACAGACAGAGTCATGCATTTGTGATATACAAGTTACAGCTTTCCCATGGAGTAAGGGGGTCAGGAACCGTACCCAGAGCCTTTGGTCATCACTATACTGTTTGCATACCCTTTCAAACATGTGACTGAAACTATCAAAATTATCCCCCTCTTTAAATTGTGGAAGAAATTTATTGACCTGTTGTGCTTCTAGGGTCCAGTTACTCCCCTATTACCTCCGTGACTCTGGTGAAGAGTCAGCATTTCCCTCTCATGCTTACTCTGACGCTCCTTTTCTTCAGCTTCTATCTCCAAACGCCTGGCCTCCAACTCAAGTCTCTTTAGCTCCAGCTGGATTTTTAAGTCCACTGCAGAAATTTTGAGCTGTCCATATGTCGAGAATATTGTATTTCCACTGCCAGTCTGATTGTCCTTCACAGAAAGGTTGAGCTGTTCCTTCTCCGAGGATATTGTATCTCCACTGCCAGTCTGATTGTCCTCCTGGATGCTGTTTTCTGATGCAGCTGTAACCAAGGCTGCAATCAGGTCTGCCTTAGTCAGGTTTCCATGCACCAGCCCCTTAGCCTGGCACATCTTTACCAGCTGGCTCCTTGTCAGCTTTCCATACTCCTGTGCTGACATGCTGGCTGCTCACCCTGACTAACTAAGCTAACAAAAGAAATAAAACAATTGTGATCTGACCTCTGAATATACACTGCGTGGCTGATTTAGAGTACTAAACACTTTCAGAGATCACTGTACATAAGCTACAGGATTCACTCTACCCACACCACTGCCAAACAAATGTGAGGATATCTTATCCCAACCACTGCCACCACTTGTGATGACCGTTCCCTGGCCCAGCAATCAAGGAACCTCAATCCTCACCACTAACACCAGGGTGGTCGTCTCCTAGAAGAGGAAATGATAACTAATACACACAGTAAAGTGCAATTTCCCTTAAGTGCACACAGAGATCACAGTCAGTCTGGGGCTGGTTGCTCCCTTGCTCTCCAGGTCCCCGATAAGATTCCCCACTGGCACAGCTATAGGGTCCAGATCTCAGCCTAGCTGGCAAGCTAACCTCCAGTACCCTCTCTGTCCAACCAGTGCTTCGTGTCCCTGCCCAGGTAGCTGACACAGCACACACACTTTGAGATAAGTATTTATACAACTTCACAGACACTCCTGGGAAAGGCCGACACAGATTCTCCAGCTGTGCCCCTTTACCCAGACTATACGGTAGTAATTACTGCCACCACCAGCTAATATTATCAGCTACCCAAAGGCCCTTGAAAAGGTGTCCAATTATTACTGTGCAATATTATTATCCAATTTGTAATGTGACTATTCAGTCTACGGATTATCAGAGTGGCCTATTACGATAACCTCTATAAACATGCAATGTACTCTAGAACCTACTTCTCTACACAAACCAGCCACAGGTAAAGGTTTTTAAAATATGTAATAATAAATATTTAAAACACAAGACAATACCACTACACCACAGAGATATCTAAGAGTACAGAGATCACACAGAAACTTAAAATAATACAGCAGGACAGGTCTGGTGTCAAAGAAAAACACTTAATCTAACTTTCTAATCTTTAGCTATTCTTAAGAGAAAACACAGTGTTATAATCTTACTTACATACATAAAGAGCATAAGCAGTACTATGGTTGATGGTCCAAGACAAATGCTTGCAATCTCTCACTGAACAATAGTTTTTAAAACACTAACAAACAGCTCTGCTAAGGCCCTCCCAAATTACATCATTTTGACACTTAGGTTTTCCCCAGTATTCACATTACATCCTTTTGACTCTTAGTCTGGAGTTCCCTGGCAAACAAACTGCATTATTTAGCAAGCTAACGCATGCTCAGGAAACTACAACAGTAAAAGACATTTCATATGTATACTCTAACAATTATTCCTTAAGTTAAGACAATAGAAAGAATGTGTTCAGCCCGACACTTCAGCACCATTTTTTAGCTAATTGTAACTTCAAAGAACATTTGAACTGCTTGGCTTGATATTCCTTACAGCAGATGGCAATGTTGTAACAATCTTGAAGTTCACATTTTACAGTGTTTTCTTTCATTTAAAAACAGAAGCCTGTATTTTACATTTATTTATACAAATGATAAAATTATGTATCAAATTCTATTTGACTAGGCTGGCAGCCTTCGCCCATCTTTCCCCAATCTTCCCATCAACTAATGCAGATAGGCCACAAAACATTAGTTTCATAGACAAAAAGGAGAAAGATCATGCACTTATAAAATGTTTTATTATAAAAACACATTTGAAGGTTTGGGGAAATGGCTATCATCTGGTAGTCCCCTGACATTTTAGTGCTTATCCATTTGCTAGGTACTGTGGTGCGCAATGTGATACAGGAAATCATCATATATCTTTTAAGGATGTAGAGTCGGCACAATAATGTGTGGTCCATGTCACTCATCCATTCAGGATAAGATAGATGAGTCTTTGTGGGTTCTGTTCACGCAGCTTTATTTTGTACAAACACATCAGGACTGAGGCTTAATAACTTTAACTTAGATGAATTTATAAACAAAGTAGCTATTGCAGTCATACATAGGTCATAGGTGTGTACTAGGCTGATGGCACTGGAGCCTTTATAAGCCTAGCTCATAGGATTACCCTGGCATTGTGCCACCCAGCCTTAGTTCTTAGTGCCTCTGTCTAGTAGAGCCCCTGGAGGGATCCCCAGGATGGGTTTTCTATTTCCCATCTACTCATCAGGATTTCTCTTGAAGAGGGCCAGTGAGGTGCTCTGCTTGACATGTAGGGGAAGTCTATTCCATAGCATGGGCAGTCTCTGGATTATGAACCTGTCCCTCCAACATGTTCTGTTGATTGTGGTAATGAGGTTGAGGTCTCTGGAGTGTGTGTTGCAGAGGGATTGGGATTTCTTTAGATGTAGCATTTCTAAAAGAGCTGGGTCAGACATGGCTTTGTAAGTCAAGCAGAGATCACCTCTAAGTAGGCGATATGAGACAGAGAAGAGTTTTTCGAGTCTGTCCATATAGGACAAGTGTTTAAGGCCTAGGATCCTCTTTGTGAGGTACTTTTGTGGCCTGTCCAGTTGTTGCAGGTGTCTAGTGAGGTACATGCCAAATGGGGCATTGTACTTGATGATTGGCCTAATGAGGGAAGAGTAGAGGGAGACAATGACCTCTTTCTTTCTGGATGCAAAACCCTTAGTAATGAGATGTGCCACATAGAAGGACTTTCTGACCACAGTGGCAACGTGGTGGTCAAAAGAGAGGTTGCTGTCAACCTGTGTTCACAGATCTCTTATAATGCCTTCTGTATTCAGTGGACTACCATCAATGTGGTAATTCAAGGCAACCAGGTTTTTTCCAAGGGGGATGACGACACATTTTTTGGCATTGAGCTTAAGGCCATGGTTCTGACACCAGTCGTTGGTGTCATTGAGACCTTTCTGTAGGATGTCAGCATCACTTATGGAGTTAATAATAGCTCCCAACTTGCAATCATTTGTGAACTTTGTCAGTCAGAGTCCCTTCGTGTTAGCCTGGACTTCAGAGAAGTAGATACCAAACAGGAGAGGGCCCAGGACCGAACCCTGTGGGACTCCACTCGTGACTGGTTGGCAGTATGACTTGGAATCAGCTACTTTCATACTGTGGGTTCTATCTGTGAGCCAGTTTGCAACCCACCTAGTGATATATGGGTTGATGCCTAGCCTAGTGAGTTTTTCTATGATTTCTGAGTGGGGAATGGTATCAAAGGCCTTGGCCAGATCAAGGTACGCTGTATGAATCACCATGCCTTCATCCACAACTCGGGTGACTGACTCAAAGAAGTCAACCAAGTTGAGCAGGCATGATATACCCTTCAAAACCAAACTGGGTAGGATCCAGAGTTTGGAGATTCCCTATATCCCTGTTTATTAGGTCCATGATGATGCATTCCATAGCTTTGCATATCAGACTCGTTAGGCTAATTAGGCGATAATTCCCAGGGTCTGTAGCCACTCCTCCTTTGTGGAGAGGGATGACTGTAGCAGTGCACCATTCAGTATGGACAAAGCTTGAGATGAGGCTGTGATTGAACAGGCACATAGGTGAGGTTCCAGTTCACTCTGTAGTTCATGTAGAACACAGCCAGGGATATTGTCAGGTCCCATAGAAGCTGTATTTCTGGCCTTGGGCAGTGCTGTTTTAACCTGTGCAGCAGTAATACTGGGTTCCTGGCAATCTACTGGTATTGTGATTGGTCCTTTCACTCTCTACCTGCACTCTCAAAATGGCACTGAAGCTAGCATGTGCTTGCTATTTATATGCACTTGCCAACCTTGAAATGCTTCTTAAAGGTACAACACACACACACACACACACACACACACACACACACACACTATTCTACATCCCCCCTCTTTGAGAAATAAGTCATGCAATATTGATGACAATAATTGACATGCAATCAATACAAATAATTCTTTGTCATGCAATTATACAGAACTAAATACATATAGACAATTATGTCCAGGTTACTGTGTATTTCACACTAAGTCTGGAAATACAACCAAATCATGTGACATTATAAATTAGAATTAGGTCTAGTAACTGGGACTGTCTCTGCTGAATGTTCAACTTTAGGGAGATAAGGAACATCATCAGGAATGGAATCAGAAGTTAAGACACGCTCTGCAACAGGAGCATTGTCTGGACTACTCTGGGATCTAGACTCTGTATCACAGGAACAATGCTGCAATATCGATTCTGGTACAGGAAGAAGATGTCAGCGATTTCTCCTGTATGCCACACCCTCAGATTCTAAAAGGTAGGATCTTGGCTTGGTACATATACCTGTTACTTGACCAATCCAGTCAAAACCTTTTGCCATTTGTTTTCTCACTGTCTCTTCTTCATTCAATGGATGAAGAAATCTGCTTGATTTATCATAGCTGGACTTCTGGAAAGAATGCTTTCTGAATAATTGGCTTATAATTGTCCTGTTGTTCTTAACTTTAGGCCTCGACAAACCGGAGCTAATATGCTCTGTTGTTCTGGTTTGCCTAGGTAGAAGTCTCAGAGCAGATGAGCCAAGTGTATGATCATGGGGTATGTTTCTGAGATTGATTAAATTGAAAAAGACATTGGTATTATCATGCTTTCACCTCTCAAGTAATTGCTTTGCACTCTGTACTGCATGTTCAGCTACTCCATTGGACTGTGGATACTCTGGACTACTTGTAACATGTACAAAGTCCCATTCTTTTGCAAATTTCTGAAACAACTAACTGGTAAATTGGGTACCATTGTCAGAAATAACTTTGTGTGGAGTACCATGGACTGAGAAATGACATTTCAACTTGGTGATAACAGCAGTGGACATTAGATTAGGTAGTAAATCAATCTCAAACCAGTTTGAATAAGAGTCTATCAACACTAAGTAATGTTGATTGTTCCAGTTGAATATATCAGTAGCTACTGTTGACCAAGGCAGTTCAGGAACTTGGCATAGCTGAAGTGGTTATTTCTGCAGTGCAGTGTAGTACTATTGCATATTGAACAAGAAGAAAGTACTTTATCAATGTCTTTTACTAGTAAAGGCTCCAGAGAGCACCCCAGCACTACCAGGTTATACCTCATACCATGCTTTTCGGCCCCAAAACTTGGACCGAACCAGAAAAGGAGGGGGAGTATCAATATTCGTCAAAGATACCCACACCTCCAGGTTGGTGGCACGGCACGAAGCATCAGAGACTATACATGTGCAACTAACAGTGGGTAAAACTGCCTTCCAGTTTATAGCCTGCTACAGACCACCCTCCCAAACCCAGGAACCCCACTCGGCCTTTCTGAGAACACTGGAAAATATGAATGTCTCTCCAAACACCATTATATTGGGTGACTTCAACTACCCAAACATAGACTGGGAGCATTACTCTAGCTCCAACACCCTAGCTCAAAGGTTTCTAGAATTTATAAACTCAAATGCTATGGAACAACTTGTTACCACTCCCACAAGAGGGGAAACCATACTGGACCTGATCATCACCAACATGGGGACTCTATGCTCCAGACCAGAAGTGTATCCCTCACTGGTAAGATCAGACCATAAACTAATGTCACTGGATATTCACATCCCGACCCCACCCCCTGTCCAGAAAACCACAGTGAAAAACTTCTCTAAAGCAAATTTCACACTCCTCAACTCCGAGGTGGAATCCTTCAAAGCCCCTGGGCCTGTGGAAAATATGGCCCAGACCGCAGAATCTTTTATAAACGCATTCTATGAACACCTTCAGGAATGCATGGATCATGCAATCCCAAATAAAACCAAGAACCAATCCTCCAAAGGCAGACGTCCTGTCTGGTGGACCCCAGCCATAAACAAACTATACAATAGAAGGAGGAAGCTACTACATGATAGAGCAAAATCCCAAAAAGGGAAGGCATCTCTGATTAGTGTTAGCAAAAAACTACGTGCACTCATAAAATCGTCTAAGGCCAGCTTCGAGAGAAAAATTGCACAGGACACTAAGGATAATCACAAGGCTTTCTTTAGTTATGTTAGGAACCTGGGTGGGAATTCCCAGATATGCTCAGAATTAGTCCAAAATGACAAAAAATACACTGAACCTACAGACATTGCCAACATCCTAGCTGACAGGTTCAGTGCAAACTTCTCCCCCCCCCCACCAAAAGGGCAAATATCTATCCCAGCAGAGTGCTGCCCCCCTGACATCTCAGATGCTCAGGTAAGAGCCGCCCTCTCCAAAGCAAAAAACACAGCATCAATGGGACCAGACGGTGTCCCAGGCTGCGTCCTATATGAACTCCAAGAAGAGTTAAACCTAAACATAAAACTACTGTTCAATCTCAGCCTTACCACAGGATATGTACCCAAAGAGTGGCGTACAGCAACAGTGGTCCCTCTCCACAAAGGTGGTGCCTCAACGGATCCTGGAAACTATTGCCCCATAAGCCTGACTAGCTTGGTCTGCAAAGCTATGGAAAGAATCATCATGGACCTCATAAAAAAAGATATTGAGGACCTACAGACACTGGATCCTACCCAGTTTGGCTTTGTTAAGGACAGATCCTGCCTCTTAAACCTGGTCGATTTCTTTGAAACAGTCACCAAGGCCATTGATGAGGGGAAGGTGGTCCACACAGCCTACCTGGACCTCACAAAAGCCTTCGATACAATACCCCACTCGGGCATTATAGATAAGCTCACCAGCTTAAATATAAACCCCTATGTCACTAGATGGGTTGCAAACTGGCTCAAGGACAGAACCCACATGGTTAGAATTGCTGGAGCCATGTCAGACTCCAAACCAGTTACAAGTGGCATCCCACAAGGCTCAGTCCTGGGACCTCTCCTGTTCGGTATATATTTCTCGGAGGTACAGGCCAACAAGGAAGGACTGTGGCTGACCAAGTTCGCAGATGACTGCAAACTGGGCACTATAATCGACTCTCCAGCCGACACAAACATCCTCCAAAAGGGCCTCATAGAAACAGACAACTGGTGCCAGAGCCATGGCCTCAAACTAAACGCCAAAAAGTGTATAGTCATCCCCTTTGGCAAAAACAAAGTGCCCACAAATTACCACATAAGTGGTAATCCATTAAGTACAGAAGAAGTAATTAGGGGCCTGGTGATCCAAGTTGATAGCAATCTCTCATTTGACAACCATGTGGCCAAAGTGGTTAGAAAAACATTTTATACTGCCCACCTAATCATGAATAGATTCACATCTATATCATGGGAGGTCATCGTGCCTCTTTACTCATCCCTCATCAGGCCCATAATTGAGTACAATGCCCCTTTTGGGATGTACCTTACCAGACACCTGCAGCAACTGGAAAGACCCCAAAAGTACCTCACCAAGAGGATCAAAGGGCTCAAACAGATGCCATATGCTGCCCGGTTAAAGAAACTCCAGCTCTACTCAGTGGCATACCGTCTGCTCAGAGGCGATCTGTGCCTGACGTATAAAGCCATGTCCAACCCGGAATTAATGGACATGCTGCACCTCAGAAAATCCAAATCCCATCGAGCTACGCTGAGAGACTTGAACCTCAGCACTGAAATAAATAGGACATGCTGGAGGGACAGACTCATAACCCAGAGGCTCCCTTCACTCTGGAATAAAATCCCAGTCCAGGTTAGGCAGAGTCCCTCATTGACTCTCTTCAAGAGGAATCTTGATGAGTGGATGGGGGATCATAGGTTTACCCCGGGTATCACTTCTGTGTCACTGTTAGACAGAGGCACAGTATACTAACCTCGAAAAAGGGCATAGCAAAATTAATTTAAAATGGGTGGCGGAAGCCAAACACACTCTGGCTAGGCTTATAAATGCCCTAGGGCAGATAGCCTAGTATGAACCTATGAACCTATGAACCTGTGAACAGTAGTTCCTTTGCCCTTCTTTTGGTAGATTCAGAACCTGGGTGACCACGATGCAACATCTGGATATATTTGTGTTGTAAGGAAACAGGAACAACAATTCCAGGACCTTTGAAAATAATGCCATCTTCTGTCAACACCTCATCTCTGTCAGGAAACAAGTTTGCACTTCAGGTGTTACACTAGATTGCTTTGATGGCCATCCAACATTAATGTAGTTGTTGAGCTTTTGCAAAACAGGATCAGTCTTTGTATGATCTCACAGTTCAAGTCTTGTGGTAGAAAAATTATGCACTTCCATGATGTCAAAGTCAAAATTCTCTGCATGAAGTTGTTCTGTTGTAGTTCTGGGTGATCTGGATAAGGTATCAGCCAGATAAAGAAGTTTGCCTTTTGGATAGACCATTTTGAAGTTGTACTTTTGCAATTTGAGCATCATTCTTTGTAATCTCACTGGAGCTGAATGCATAGGCTTCTTTAGAATAGTAACTAGAGGTTGGTGATCAGTTTCAATCTGAATAGCTCAACCATAGGTACAATAATGAAACTTTAAACATGCAAATACTATTGCTAAAAGTTATTTCTCAATTTGAGCATATTGCATTTCAGTTTGGGTAAAATTTCTAGATGCATAGGCTACTGATCTTCCATCTTGAAGAATAACTGTGCTAAGACCAAATTTTGAAGCATCACAGGAAAGAGTTAATGGTTTACTGACATCATAGTATCTTAATGTAAGTGGGGTGGCAATTTTCTGTTTAAGGTCTTCAAAATGCTTTCTGATTCTGTTCCAGCCAAGACCATATAACATTTTTGTGTGTCAGCTCTCTCAAGTCTGGTATAAACTTGCCCAAATAGTTGACCACACCAGAGCCTGAACATTATCTGGTGATGGCATCTCAAGAATGGCTGCTTGCTTGGACAGGTCTGGTCACAAGCCAATGTCCAATGCTAGTAAACAAATTACTTATATTTGTTACTTCTGGTAGTCTGAATTTGCATTTCATAGGATTAAGCTTTAAGTTCACTTCATATGCTCAGATTAGAACTTTCTTAAGGTTTCTGTCATGCTTCAGCATTGCCTCCGACCAATAAATCATCTACTATTATGGCACAAGGATAACTTGAAAAAATTTGCTCCATTGCACATTGAAAGACTTCACTTGCAGAATTTATTCCAAATGGCATCCTAAGGAATCTATATCTGCCAAATGGGGTACTGAAAGTAGTCTGTAATGAGGATTTGTGATCAAGCATCACTTGCCAAAATTAACTTTTTGCATCCAAGACAGAAAAAACAGTGCCATTTGGTATTAGGGCTGCAACTTCTTCTACTGTATGCACTGGATGATGCAGTCTCTTTAATGCTTTGTTTAAATCTCTTGGGTCAATACATATTCTGATTTTGTCTGAGCCTTTTTTGTGGGATGCTACCATGGACGACACCTAGATAGCTTTTCATGCTGGTCTGACCACTGGACTGACCTCTGGGTCTAACGTCATAGAATACACAACCGGATGTTTGCCCAACTTGTCATCGAAAACATCAGCATACTCTGACACAATAGCTTTAGTAAAATTGGATCTAGGATATGTGCTTATATGATGAACTTCTTTGGTAAAAGAAATCAAATCCATTCTCAAACTGTCTCTGAGACCCAATAATGACTGCACAGATCGTCAGATTACATAGAATAACAAGCTGTAATGGTTTCTAGCCAAATAACATGAAACCACTACTGAGCCTTCAGTTTGAATTTCTTCACCTCCATAAATAAGTTTTGCACAACTAGCCACAATGAGTTGTTCATTAGTTCTCACATTAGCAAATGTGTTTGCTAACATAACATTACATTTTGAGCCAGTGCTCACTTTAAGCTCAGTGGATTTACCATTGATCTGGACAGTACAAAACACTTCATTCTTTGCCAGCAAATTTACTGCACCAGCCTTTTCACCAATTACTGATACACCATCTACTTAGAAAGTAGAATTGTTGCTCTCTATATGATCAACTTGCTTTTTTGAGTGACCCTTCTTTATAACTGTGTGAGGTTTACTTGATTTGCAAAACTTTTGAAAATGGTTCCATTTTATACATTTGTGACATTGCTGACCAAATGCTAAGCATTTCTTTCTTTTAGACTCATGATTGACACCACAATTTCAATAGTTAAGAATAAAGCTGGATTTGGGTTTTGCTGACTCACCCTTGTACTGCACTGAGCATGTCCTCTTCTTAGAACTTGCTAGAAAACTTTGGGGTCTCCCAGGAAAACCCACAGTGGTTGCAGATGCCATGTGCCTAGGCCTGCTTCTGCCAGCCAAGTGTTGCATGCTGCCTACATTTGCTCTGGAGCCTGATGAAACCATGCTCTTATCATTTGCAAGCATACTTGTGTGCCTTTCTGTAACTTCATGGATGTGACAAATCTCACTATCTTTGCTCAGAGTTAAATCACTGTCATGAAGCAAAATATTTCTCACTGCAGCAATATTAAAACCACACACAAGCCTGTCCTTTATCAGTTCATATTTTAAGTCAACAAGCCGACACATTTTAGCTTTGTTTCTCAGGTCAGTTATATAAGCTGCGAAAGTTTCCCCTGGGTTTTGATCTCTTGTGTAAAACAAATGCCTCTCTAATGTAATATGTGTCTGGGAGTTATATATTTCCCTGAACTTGCACATCAAACACTCTTGATTCAGCCTGTTTAACAATATGGTGGTTTTCACCTTCTCCCTCATATACTGCTGGTGCATACACAAATGAACACTCTCTTTCAATGGCCTCTGACCCAGCTAGGTTTAACAAAATGAATGCCCTGGTGTGTGTGCATCTTTGTCAGAATAAGCTGCTTGTATAAAAATATTGTACTGTTGCTCAAATATTTTCCAGTTCTCTGCAATATTCTGATCAAGCACCAGTGGTGATGGTTTTTGAAATCCGTCTGCCAAATTAACACATTCCAGTGAAGGCTTTTGGAAGTATGCACAAGCACGCACACATATACATATGCCAGAAATGTATGCCAGTATTTGTAATTATTCCCACTAGCACAACAAATCTCTGAATAACTGAACTTTGCGAAATAAGTCTCTCAGGCACTGTAATACTCTTGAAATCACTGTATTGTAAGAAATCACCTCTTATCAGTGTAAGAAACATTTTAAAACAACTGCATGTGTGCATAAACTGGGCAGAAGTAGCTCAGTAAGTAACTGCACTTTGCAAATAAACAGTACCTAGCACACTTAAGCTTTTGAAACTTTTCAAAATGGCTGTATTTTGGGACTGTACTTTACAAAATAGTTGCACCCTGCACACAATAAACTCTTTGGAATAAATGCACAGTAATAAGCACACACTGTAAGCACTATTACGCATTTTGAGATACTTCAAATAATTCTAGTTATGCCCTGAATAGAATGTGAAATAGTAGTTATCCCAAAACACAGTTCTTTAACAAAAAACATGCAGTCGCCTTGTCTGTTTATGCTTAATTTCCCCTTTTAGCATTCGTTTTGCTAGTTTAATCTTTTTCCATGCCCATTATACTTTTCTTGTGCTCGTTTTACTCTAAACATGACCATTTTGCTTTAAACATGCTTGTTTTGCAATTCCGAGGTAATTCTGAACCCTTTATGTGCTTTTCTGAAAATCATTTTATCAAATATCTTAATTTTAAACATTGCATTTAATTAATAAACCTTTTGTGCCTCTCACTTGTTAATAAAGTGGTTTGTGCCCTTGTAATGCTCTGTTTTATCTTTGTTATAAAATAAATAATTTGTACACGTTTTCATTACCTTTGGTTAATTTCTGGCCCTTTTTCATGCTCATTTCTCTCAGTTTACCTATACTGTTAACTCTGCACCTCATAGCGCTGAAAAGCAGTCTCTGGAATCCCGGTTCTGACACCATGTCACTCGTCCAGTCATGATAAAATAGATGAGTCTTTGTGGGTTCTGTTCAAGAAGCGTTATTATGTACAAACACATCAAAAGCGAGGCTTAATAACTTTAACTTAGATAAACTTATAAACAAACTGACTATTACACTCATACATGTTCACTCTTTGGCTGCACTCTCAAAATGGCACTGAAGCTAGCATGTGCTTGCTATTTCTATGTACGTGCTAACCTTGAAACCCTTCTTAAAGGTACAACACAGACACACACACACACACACACACACACACACACACACACACACACACACACACACACACACACACACACACACACACACACACGCACACACTATTCTACAGTGCCTAAACCATTGTAAGAGTCACCTAAAGGAAGTATCACTGTTTTTTCCACAAATAAGGATATGATATCAATATATTTCTTAAATCCAAAAGAACTACCACTTAAATTATGGCTACCTTTTAATATGCTACATTGTTCCAGCTGGACTAATCTGTTCATGTGAGAAGTTATTAAACTTTGGATAGAATCTAGTAGATTAGCAGTGAATGAGGAAAGACCAACTGTGTCCCTGACCACATATGAAACTATGAGCTGTAAATATTTAGGGAAGCTGTCATTATTGTATGGTTACACATTCAGTAATTCACTGCTCTAGCAAAAAGATGGAAGAGGTAATATTATTTCTGCAGTAAAATCAAAAGAAATTTGTAAAATGTTGGTTGAAGATGGTACAAAGTGTTTAATTTACTTTATGCAGAAAGGTTCAACCTACCTAAAAGTCTTTATCAAAGTCTAAGAGTGCTCTAATTTGTTTAAAACAGTACATGATGTCTATAGTGGGATTCATAAAGGTTAAGATAAGTTGTATACTATGTGTACACCTTGAAGTAACTTCTGAATTCAAGAACAACACTATCACAATGCTTTTGTTGTGTATTCACTCTGAAAGGTTATACCAAGTGTACATATGGTATACAATTTGTGGTAACCGTTATGATTCCCATTATCTATCTCCTTGAAAGAAGAGCCATAAGGTACAACATGTGGAATGTATTATACTTCCAGTACTCTATGGATGATACAGTTACCTGTGTCTTTGCATTGTACTAATTCTGCAGCAGATTTGCAATACTGCTGATGGACACATCCAGGTATAACTGAATGGTGGGAGAGAACACATGCTTCCATTGTGTTACACTCATGCATGATTAATAAAAAAATATCAAGAAACACATCCTCTGAACTCACCTGAATAAAGGTTTTTGCAGATAGGCAACTTCTCGTGCAGGCAAACCAACTTCCCATGAACATCTACACACACACACACACACACACACACACAGACACACACACACACACACACACACACACACACACACACAGACACACACACACACACACACACACACACACACACACACACACACACACACACACACACACACACACACACACACACACACACACATATATATATATATATATATATATATATATATATATATATATATATATATATATGGGTCCCCTTCACATGATCAACCTTTCACAAAGTCGACTTTCATATGGCCGAGACCATATGATCGACTTTTGAAAAGCTGACCATGGGGAACTGCTATCTTCGTACAGTGCAGAATAGGAAAATTTCCATTTTCCACACTGTAGTGCGATCTCGGAGTTGGTATATTTAAGTTACAGGGGTGGGGGTGCAGGGGTGCTTACTCCCCTGCTAACAGTTTTAAGGTAAGTATTCGTTGTGTTTTTTTTGTTTATTTTACATGGTCGGCTTTCCGAAAGTCGATCATATGGTCTCAGCCATATGAAAGTCAACTTTGTGAAAAGTCGACCATGTAAAGTAGCCCTATATATATATATATATATATACATATATATATATATATATATATATATATATATATATATATATATATATATATATATATATATATATGTCTGTATATATATATATATATATATATATATATGTGTGTGTGTGTGTATATATATATATATATATATATATATATATATATATATATATATATATATATATATATAGATGTATTTATACATGTATGTATGGCCTGTGTGTGTACTCTTCATTCTCACCCAGTTGTGTTCGGGCAGTTGCATTCTAAATTACTGCAGAATCACCTGTAGGGAAACCTGAGGACAAGATAATAATAATGATTTGAAAATGGTGGTACCTTATTATCAACCAGTTTTAATATTAGAAACTATAAAAAAGTACTCTGTTATCAATAAAGTGTTCCCCTAGAATCTAGGACTGTTAAATAAACTACTCATTTTCTAAAAATTCCTAAAAAGGAAATGGCAATACAGCAGTGGGTATTTGACAGACTATGAAGACATTATTCCACTGTAGTAGTTTAATATGGACTAGAATTTGATTGAATTAGTTTGATTTATTAGTTTATTAATTTTTATATGTTATTTTTCTTGTTTAATATGGCAATCTGTCATTTTCTTATCTGAAGTGGTGTATTAGGAATACAATAGAAATTAAGCTGTTTTCAAGGTTTTTTTTTTTTTTTGCTTTTATATAGAAAATTATAAAAAAAATAATTAATGGCAACTTTATACAACATGTTCTAAACAATGAAATTTTATGAAACTACAGATAAAGATATTCCTTGGAAATGACTTCTGGTAGGCAACAAAACTGTAGTATTATGAGGATGCAAACTCTTGTAGTAATAGGTACTTTGTGTTTTGAGGCAACAAAGCCCTTATCTATAAATAGTTTTGCACTGAATATACTTACCTAAGATGAAAGCTAGGAGGAATCAATGATGGCATAGGCAAACTTTTCATGGTTACAAGACATTACTTCATTGACTCACAGTGTTGACAAATCTTGCATGGAAACAATGGAAGAGTTGGAATAAATACCGACTTTGGTTATAACTTTCGAAATACTGATGGTGTCAGCTACAGATGGCAAAGACAGATTGTGATACCTCACGCTTGTTTCTCTCACTTGCCATCAATCACAGTCAACCTTGGTAAACTGCAGTCCTTTAACAAGAAGGTAGGGTTTATCATGATGCAGCTGAAACAAACTTCCCAGTAACTGGAGATGTTTGTCTACATGGTCACTTTCAATAACTGTGGGAATTTTAAATGTGAAAATCTGTACTATACTGTCACAACTTTCCAAAGCCTAAATGAATAATTTAGAGAAGCATAGTCATAGATGTGACATCAGAATTTATGGTGTGCCAGAAACGTGGAAAGAATGGGACTGCTTTGGAAATGCTGAACATATCTACAGTGGGATATGGTTCTAGGATACCTTTGTGAAAGCAAACTCATAGCTTAATTAACTTTAAAAACAGAGAGGGTGGAACACTATTTCAGCAAAACACATGCTAATCAAAAATGAACAAAATACACTTAATTATCTACCTCATGTATCTATTTTTAAATTTTAATTAACTTTGAAAAAACATTGGAAATGGCAGTCTATGACAGATAACATCAGTATTACTGAAATTATATACCTGTACATTAAAATGGCAATTAGTTAACTTTGATATAAACTAAAAAAACACCATCCCCTGGATTCATGAAGCTTGCGCCAGGCTCAGGTGTTGCGTAGGTGGCATAACGCCAAATATGTCTGCCGAGCGATTCAGGTATGAACCAATCCCACGTGCACTACCGACGTACGCCAGAGCTATGCAGCCCTCGGCATAGGTATGCAAATCACCCCATGCGCAGTGTTTCACCATGCTAATGAAGGCATACAGCGATTCACGAAGTGGTGCAGGCATAGCGCAAGCCCATGGAAATGTAAACCAAAAAACACGGTTTACATTTTCCCAAACAGAACATCGAAGTTATGGAAGCGGACCACACGCATGTATCACAAAGTTAACATATGCCAATGGACAAATACACAGCCAGTGGCACAAGAAAAGATGCACAACACCTAAAAAACAACATTTAATGTCATGTCCACAGTAACGCACAGTACAACCGCAGGGCATGTGTGTGCAAACAGGAATACAAAGGAAATATATAAAAATGGCAGAAAATCGCAATGAAAGACAAATCAGGATTGCACCATAATATGCAATGGTAGGCATGGCACACCACAAGCAAGGCGCAAGGGTTGCCAGGGGCCCGCAACAGTGTTCGGCACTGTAACTATGAATTAGTAGTCAATGCCATGCAAATGAGGCAGGTAATACTGAATCGCAAACGTCCCACCGGATTAAGGATGTACCTGATGGTGCAGCGCTATAACACCGAGGAGTGTATCAAAGGTGATACATGACATCAGCAGAGGGGTGTGCCACCGTATCAGTAAGCACATTGGCGCAATGCAAATCTGGCCTGCCTGTTGCTAAGCAAAGCTGAAGGACAGGGGTGGGGAGGAGGGTATAGAACCGTTCAGCTGAGAGCACACATGGTGCCCGAAAGTGCATGTGTACGGGGATGAACTCGTGTCCGAAACCCGGTAAGCGGATGCACGCGCCGCGAACAATAGCACTAATAGGAAGGTCAGGGGAAGAAAAGAAGGAAATGCTGAAGCAGGGTAATTGGCGTACTAATGAGCAATTAACACCAATCAACACACGGTGGCCAGTCGACGGCAGTAGACAAGCCTGCATGCAGAAACCTGCAAAATAGGATAGGGGAGGCATAGGATTGCAAAGAAAGGTGTGGAGGACCTGGAATGCAAAGATAGGAGAACTGTCATAGCAGAGCAAAGCAAACCCACAGTAGATCGGCAATAGCACACATTACGCAAGATAAGCCAGGTCTAGGAAAGTACAAATAAAAGCAGGCAGCTGGATGCATGCCAGCAAATGGTAGGTGTAATGTGCACAAATGTAAATGGAAGGGCATGAGGTAATTCACGACATCCAAATGTAATGGAACACCAAAGGCAGCACAATAGCGGTTTCGTAAATAAAACACAGAAGATACCCTGTAGCCACGATCGTACATACACATCCTATGACATCATCAGTGTTCACAGCAAAACAGTATAAAGTGTGAAAGCACCCAACACATACCTGTGTATTCCCAAACACCGCACCATAGGTGTAAACAGACGGGGAACTTTTAAAATGTACATGTTGGGAGCTGCCATAGCTGTGATTCATCAGCATGTGTTACAGACCGACAGTGTTGCGGAGGATGATGCGGACAACCACCGTAGGCTTCGGAGGAGGAGAAGAGTGTTAAGACCAAGGGTAACCTACCAGGGGCTACATGATCTGGAGATAGTAGAGCATTACAGGGTGGACAGGGACATCTTACAGCAAATAGTAGAGCTGTGCCGGCCACGCCTGAGAACCAGAAACAACAGAGGGGAACCCATCCCAGTGGACACGAAGGTATGTGTAAGCTTGCGAATACTAGCCACAGGTACCTTTCAAAGGCCAACTGGAGATATAATGGGGATCTCACAGGCATCGGCATCCAGGGTACTACACCTGTTCCTGGATGCCATGTTACCACATGCCAATGAACATATACACTTCCCCCGAACTCAGGAGGAGTTAGCCAGCAATATGCATCACTTCCACCGTGTGGCAAACTACCCGGAGGTACTGGGTGCGATAGACTGCATGCATATACAAATTAAGTCACCACCCGGTGAGTATGGTAGGCGCTACATAAACCGCAAGGGATTCCACTCCATCAACTGCCAGGTCGTGTGCAATGCCCAGGGCATTATCATGGATGTGTGTGCTGGCAGCCCTGGAAGCTACCACAACTCCCATATCTGGCATGCCTCACAGCTGTATCAGGTATTTGTCAGGGGGGACATCCCACAAGGTCATCTTGTGGGGGATGCTGGCTATGCACTGGAGCCGTGGATGATGACCCCCATCAGAAATGCACACACACCAATGCAAGAATGCCATAATGAGGCACACGCACAAACCAGAATCATCATAGAGCGTGTGTTCGGGATGCTGAAATCACGGTTCCGGTGCTTGGACACATCTGGTGGAGCCTTGCAGTACTCTCCAGGCATGTGTCCCCACATCTTCATAGTATGTGACATGCTACATAATATGATCCTGCGGAAACAGCTGCAGCAGGGTCATAATGGGGGAGGGCCTCACAGCCCACCGCAAGTGCCAAGACCAACACAGGCACAGAGGGATCCAGACCACGGACACACTGTGCCAGCCCCAGTAGGCAGATGGAGGCGTGCCCAATATGCCTACGCCTTGGCAAAAAGGGAACGTAAAGCACATTCCTTGACAGTGTAGGCTCCCACGGACTGACACCCCTCCCCACCTGCACACAGTAACATAGATGGCACACAAACACGACTACCTGTAAATTGTGATGTATAGGGGGCCCACTGTGGAATCCTACATAGGCAGCCCTCAAACATTGTACACGCAACAGCCATGGGAACACGGAACTGTCAACACCTGAACAGTAGATGCACCCATCAGCATCTGTCGGTGCTATGTGTATAGGTTCCCAGGTACATCGGTAGGTACACACCCGATTGTCAGAGGCAAAACACCAAATGGGGCAAACAGTGAAACCCGTCGCCACAACATTGAGTAAGCAACTGTCGCGTACTGGAGCAGAGGCAATCACGGGAGCACATGTGTGTAAGCACTGTCCTACACACAGTCATCACGGATTACCCGCCGCATTACTGAGGGGCTCCACAAAATGTAATCATGGATGTAGTGTCAAGGCAGGGGATGTACCCATGACAGGCATTAGTCACCCCAGCATGCTGCATCCACGGTCGTATGAAGGTGTAGCAAATAATCGGGTGTGCCTAATTGTGATATACATACCTGGTGCTGGAGTACAGCCAGTAAACATCACATGGACATACCATTAACTGGACTCATCAAGTTGTAGACTAACGGAGTCTTCCATGTGAGTGTAGTGTGGAGTAACTGCTGTAGTGTACTGCACATACAAATTTACATAAGTCGTGTACAACCCCCAGATGTCCAAGTGGTACATGCAGTGACTGTCGTGCATGTTCCCGGTCCCATGTCCTGCAAGGGATGTCACATAATCCCAACGGCACGGGTATTGCATTCCAGATGCAGATCATCAGAATATGTGTAACACATGTTAGCGGGAATAAGCATTGCCCACAGCTGCTAAGCGATGTTTAAATACAACTATACGGATATGCACGAAACAGGGCTAAGTGTCACCGACCACTGCGCAGATCACGGTCAATGATGTACAGAACAGGTGGCACCAGCATTAGTCACCCCTGAACAAATAGCGCCTGCTCTGAAGGGTAAAACGACTACTGCCAGGAGTGGAACAGGCAGTCATGTACACAATCACCCAACAGTATTGCTAGGCAAGATGTACACATGGTAGGGTTGCCACAGTTCAAATGACCAATGTGGGACATACGCCAGATGTCAGCAGGATGACACACACCTGGCCAGGAAGAAAACCAGAACGACAGTGTTTTGCATAGATAAAAAGCTTATAGTCTAGTAATGGTCGCAGGTACGTGTTCCATGTCCTGTAACATGTAGGTGGGTCAAATACAGAATAAGTGTGTCATGCAACTATGACATAAACTATAGGGAATATGTTTGTCCCAAAATCGCAGGACATTTGCTATGTTCACAAATATTTCGCAGGACACAACTGCACAAAGAGGGATTGTCCCTCGCAAAGTGGGATGGGAGGTAATCTTAACCTATGGCAGGTGTGAAATGTGACAGGTACAGACACAAACATGTGGAGTCCAGGAAACACAGTATACACTGACAAACACACAATGAAAGGCGTAGCGTGCCTGTCACCACCCCTGTCCGAGATATGTATATATATATATATATATATATATATATATATATATATATATATATATATATATATATATATATATATATATATATATATATATATATATATATATATATATATATATATATCTACACATATATAATACAGATAGAAAGGGCGATAGTGTGATATATGTTGATATACAAGGGGTCACTGGCATCTGCAAATATATAGATAGGTCGACGACATTCTAAACACCTTTGAGGTACAAATAAACAGGATACCGCCAACTATGGAACGTGTCACACACCGACACGCGTAACCAGGAGGATGAAAGACAGAAATAACACAGTACTAGAACAGTAGAACCGCGAGCAATAGGATGATAGTAAGGACATGTAGTCACCGCTGTCGGCGGTGCGGTCCACGTAGGTACCGTGTACAGCTGTGATTGTGAGTGATATAGCCTGTGTATGTGTGTATTGAGGGTGCCATGTGTGTTCCTGTGTGACTAAAGTGTGTGTGTGTGTGTGTGTGTGTCCGCATAGTGTGTCTGTAGGTGGCAACTTGGAGGTAGATGATTACAGTAGGTGCGGGTATAGCTACCCATAGGCATGCGGTAAACACCTGTCCCACATTGGGAGGGACAGCCCCCCCTGGGCAGGTGTGTCCTGACATGAAACATTAGAAAGGGCAACTGTCCGTGAGTGTAGGACATTAGTATGTCCCACATAATATGCAATAGTTGCAGGAAATACTCATGCCTGCATGTAAGAAACGGAAATGTTACATGCAAACCGATAAGTAGTGAAGGACCAAGAACAATAGGTATGTAATGAGGATAAAAGTATGTACTATCCTGTGTACTGACCGTGGCCATATGTCAGCCTGTAAACACCACTGTGTGACCCGCAAGTGTCAAACTATGGCCGTATGAAAAGGTGGCAAGCCATGTGACAGAGGGTCTGACACCAACACCACTGCAATGACTGCAAATATCTGGGACAGACATACACGGGATAGCGTTCATTTACAAATATCCCTGCACATATCGCCGTACATCTGGAGGTATGGAAGTATCAACCGCACCTGCATACCATATAGAAACCAATTAACAACGGCCCAAAGTAAATTCCCGTAATAGAAGTCTATTAAGTGATAGCATTGTAATTAGGGAAGGGGCCCACACACATATATATGGACTACGTAGAAATGCAAGCCCCACAAAACCGTATATGCTACGTACACCCGCCTACATCCCCCACACTGGAAACAATAGCAATACAGACCGTAACCACAGCCCAAACATCTAGTTAGTCAATTACATCCGCTGAACCGTTGACATACCTTGTGAAAGACATTTAAAGGCGCCATGCAAAATTGTATCCGTCGTATAACGGAACAAACGCGATGTTACAGGTGTTTGCAATAGTCCTTTATCAGACGGGTGGGATGACAGGTACAGTCACAGGTAGAACCACATACTCAAGCCGTCACACACAATCCATGGGGGACATGACCCTAAAATAGACTTGGCTCTACACAAAGCAGTTGCAATTACACACAACAAAACACAACACAGGCCGTCTCCCCGAAGGCAGGACAAATGGCCAACGCCCAGGTGGAGAATTCAATTATACCCCACTGCTGCCACGTAATTGGCGAATGGAGTAGCTGCACAGCTGAAGTGCACGTAATTAGTCACACTGGACCACCAATTGGCGGCAGTAAACCACATGTTGCAGGTATAGACGTATATAAGGATGAATTGCCAGATATGCAAACTGTATGCTCATACCGTATAACAGTTGAAAGAGTGATACAGAAGATCGAGATAGAGACAAAACACCAGAACGATATCAAGGTATGTATAACACTAACTGTATGTATAGTATGTTCTGTATTATGTAATGTCAGTGTATGCATAGCCTGGTTTGCAGTAATTAACAGTGTCCGCCATGCATAAAGTGGGGAATGGTATTTATGTAGTGATGTCTCGCCGATTGTACTAATGCTTGTAGAAGATGTGCGTCCAGCAGTGGGCCACACGGTAAACAGCACAGACACCACAAGGGATGCAACATGACGGCGTTAAACAGAACAATGTCATACAACCCGCCGTCAGTGGCAGGGTATGTCCAATAAGTACATGCCATAGCAGGGAATAGTATATGTAGATATACTGTAACAGTACGCATGTGTAAGGGCATATAACGTCAATGCCATGTCTAAGGTGGACCCTCTGTGCAAGTAATGGTTGAATTATGGGATACCATGTAAAACATGTGTAATGTATAGTACAGTAGATTGATATGTCAGATATGTTACACAGGAGAACAGGCATATGATGCATAACAAAGGTATCATATAGTGATGTGAGTAGTATGTAATTAAGATATGTATAAACAGTTATGATGAAATAACTATGTACTCTACTCTGTGCATTTGCAAAGGATGCAAACATTACTCCCATACTAGAATAGCAGAAGAGATGTGACAGACAAACATGAACATGATTGGCGTGTACAATAACAGTATGCATATGGCCCATAGTCATGGGACATTGTAATAGCGCGACAGCCAATCTAACTGGAAGGGCTATACCAGTAACCATGCACAAAGGACATGTAATAGCTGCACAGGTTCATAGTGGGGTACCATGCAGTCTGGCAAGTCAATGTGTAACAACAACTACAGTGTACACACCAGTGGCACCTCTCCAGGGTAGTGTCCTGTGAACAGAAGAGCCATGTGTAACCTGCATCACTGCACAGTACAGCCACTGCAGTGATCCCTGGCATACGTGTCCACCATCCAGCAAGCGAGGTATCACATGAACACTGCTACTGACTGTCCATGTGTGATGTACATAGGAATCATGTCCCAAAGCATGGTGAGTGTCCGGTCTGGGAATGCAACCCCCAAGCACATGCCACACACAGTCGCGTGTGTGCACATATCCATGAGCATCATGGTCATAGTGGCTATTGTGTAAGTCATGTATGCGGAGTATATCCATAAACATATTTGCAGACATGGGCCCTGTCTTTGCAGAAGACGTCACCCCTGAGTATGTAGTCTGCAAATGTGTACAGACGTGGTGTCTGTACATAAGCCGCATACATTAACAGTTGTAGCTCAATAAACATCATGGCGTTTTAATGTTGGGTTATGTAAAGCTGTTGTGTAAGGTACACCCTACGCGGGGTGGTCAACAGTATAGACACTGTGTTAGGGATGGTGTAGTGTAGTACACCTCCCTGAGCTGGAGTCATCTCCCTGGCCCTTTAGGTAGTCATCTGAGGTACCCATGACATGACAGGGTGGTATCCATGAGCACGGAGATCATTGGACAGGCATACACAGCAACTGTGTGATCAATATTGGAATACACATCACCCTCCAGGGGTAGGGCCCATGCGTGGATGGCCGATACTAGCCTCCAGAATACTCACCTCCAGTATGCAGCATGCTATCCACCTTGCATACAGACATATGCCACACTATTCTGTTAGACATGCTACATGTCCATAGCCTGATCTGAAAGACATACGTCATGGACAACCACCGTCCTATGACTAGGATGGCCACATGCTGGACAGATCCCTGTGCCATACCTGTGACATATTCCCACCATACCATGCAGCCCTGTCCACATAGCTGCACATATCATCCCTGCCATAAATGGTGTGATGACCGTATGGTAGATGTAGTATCATCTATCTGGATCAGTAATGTGTCACTGATGCCCCTCGTGGTGGTGTAATGGATGTCGGATACAGCTAGAAAACCCAGCCCGTACATGCCATAGCCGATAACCTTACCTGCGAATGACGTCCGAGTAGCCATTGTCCCATGTCTATCACATGTGCAACACAGGTGATCCGTGGCAGGATGTTGAACATCTGTGCAGTGTACATGTCTATGGAAAAACAGATGCATGTACAGGTTTCCATGCGTACTTGGTGCATTGTCACTGCCCAAGTCCAGTAAGGCTGTGTCTGTGTTGATATGTGACATATCCACAGCATCTAGGTCAACAGCATTACCGTGGATACATCAGGCATGGGTAGATAGGTAAGAACACCAGTGCATGCAAACAGACATGTCCACATGGAGACTGACGTCACATGCAGTAGGAACACTAATGAGGTGACACACATATATGGGGATGATATGCAATGCATACTGGATGTTACATGTGTGGGACACATACATGCCAGTCATGTTAGTGTCATGTTGATTTGCAAAGATAACTGTGCGAATGTACTAGAATGTATGTGCAGCAGTATCACTGTACATGTCTGTAAATGTGACCTGTCACCTTCATCATGTCTTACAGATAATGCCTACCAGCATATAGCCGACAGGAGGATGATGTCATAATACCGTACCTCCATGAGAACTACGAGGTGTTATTTAGCCACGTGCCACAGCATGCACAGCAGCGGGATGACCTGTGGCAGGATCTTTGCAGGAGGGTCAACGAAGTGGGTGGCCACAACCGCACCTACCAGCAGGTGCGCATACACTGCATGGACATCATACGTCATGCAAAACAGCGTGCCACTGCAATCACCAGGGAACAAGGTGGTACGGGTGGTGGGCCACCAACCCAGCCTCCACTCACACACACAGAGGAGCTACTGGCCAGTCTGGGAACACCCTCAGAACAGCCCCCACAAACAGTAGCTGCCATCGTGGAGGTGGGTGTCTCCCAACCAATGAGCCTGGAGTTGCCTGGTAAGTCAGTACTGAACATATGGCCAGTATATCCCACGTACGTGCATGTGTCAGTGTACATCATGTAATGTAACAACATATGCAAGGTATGTGGACACACATGCTGTATGCTACCCTGTGTATGCACCATACCTCTGACCTGTACGGGTATTTGCAGGATGTCCAGATGTCTGCCTCATATTGTTGGTGTGTTTCCCTTAATATCTGTCCCTTTCTGGCAAATAGCTGAGGAATGGAGTCATTACATGATGACATACAGTTGTGCGTACAACTGCACATTCTGTTGCAAACCCATGTGCATGCAAACCTATTGGTCTATCAAATATTCAGGTTAGTAACAGCAATATGTCACAGTTGTCCCTATATGTTCCCCATCATAGTAGGCTTTGTCCACATTTATTGTTCTAAGAGGTTGAAAGGTATGGTATGCACACATGTGCTGACTATATGCTATTGTACAGGCGAATGTGTTAACCTGCACTGTGCACCCTGTGGCTGTCATACAGTCATGGATAATGTTCATACTGCTGTGTCACCCTATACAGGTACCTCTGGCGTGCCGCACAGACAAGAGTCCATTGCAGGTGAGTCTATCATTATTATCAGGCATGTCAAAGCATAGATCTAGTCGCCATGTGGCCAGTTAATACATGGATATACAGGTCGCATCACCCATCATCCACACAGGCCACCCATGTGCAATATATACAACTGAAATGATACACAGACAGGAAACTACAGTAGTTGTCATTGCTACATGTTTGTCCAGCTGTGCATACAATGGTGGAGGTGTTCTACAATGAGGCATATGTTCTATACAGTGGAACAACATGTGTGGTACACAAACCAGTACCGCACAGTGAGCAGTGATATGGGCAGATCACAGGCATCTTGTGCCCCTGCAATGGTTTCACACATTGTGATGTTCCATCCGACATGTCTGAGACACGTAGCGTTTTGGTTGCAATATTGTCACAATTTCCCATAACCCATACCCCACATACCACACATACACCTGTTGTCTGCATAGCCCTGTGGATGGTGACATAACCAACATCTATGGGTGTATGTCATATGGGACAACACAGACATGTGTGATAGATGGCCATCACATACATGACCAACACATGTGCACACATGGCCAAGGGGGATGACCAGAGGCATGTAGCCAAACAGAAGACGGGATGTGGATACACCCTGTCCCACTTTGTCCACACATGGTCCAAGTACAGCCGTACTAGACCGATTGTACAGGTGATGTAGTACGCTGCACATCATAAATGCCTGTGCACAGCTAGTGGAGGTGTCAGTGACATGTACCTCATAAGATGTGTTGAACATGATGTCTGTGTCATAGCATGACGGTAGTCACCTTCACAGATTCCACTGACAGTGACACCAGGCCACAGAAACTGTACTTTTACCCCCTGCCGTAGGACATCACTGTTAGCTGTGCACCATGTGTGCATGGTACATCAATGTCATGTGTGAAATGGTGACGTGACAGGTCCGCTATGTGTGGACATGGTTGCCAGGCAGCTAACACTCTGTAGTCATCTGTAGTCATCTGTAGTCATCGTGCAGGGGTGTCATCTGTATGTCCTCCAGTGACCTGTCACATGACATAGCATGGTTGTGTGTGTATACACCTCAGCATCGTAGGTCGCAATCCACAGGTATGTCATGGGTATGCATGCAGTTCTGGATATGAAATGTGTACATAACATGCACTGTTTAGCAATATAGACACCTCATGATGCCATGCAATGGCAGTGTCTGTACATCACACTGTACAGCAATGTAGACGGCCCAGTCCCCTACCATGCCCATGCACATTTGCTCAACATGCATTCTATCTGTAGGGCATATGAACAACACCACAATGTGATACCCAGTACGATGCTTTGTGTCATTGTGTCAGGCATGCATGCATGTTAATGAGCATGTCAGCAGAGTACATGTCAAGGTGACGTCAGCCATGTGTACTGTTATCCTGTTCTGGTCCACATGGTGTATCACAGGGATGCATGCATACTACCATGATTGTGTGAATTGCATGGATAATGATATGACACCTGCCTGATGTAGTGTGCATTCCAGGGGGTATGCTTACAAACACTATTGATGTCTGAGCTGCATGCTGTCAGCTGTATCACAAGCATGCTGCATGCCATCTGTCATCTCACATGCATGGTGTGTCAATGTGTGTGTCGGTGTGTCAGTGTGTGTGTCAGTGTGTCAGTGTGTGTGTCAATGTGTCAGTGTGTGTGTGTCTATTGTAATGTAGAGTATTTCTTTGCATTCACAGGTGATGTAGGTGCATTACCCTACTGCGGACCATCTGATAGTGTCCCCACAGATGCTAGCAGTGATGAACATATGCACGAGGTACAGGCAGGGATGTCAGGGGCGGAATCTGTGCCAACAGTTGCCATCCCAGCTATGTCCCCCTCTTCCCCGCACACAGTTCAGCTGCCAACACATACCACATCTACAGTGGCCATAGAGGAAGGACATTCAGCATTTTTTAGCGTTGAACAGGAACATGTGGTGGCTACAGAAGGTGTGTCTCCACATCATGGTGGCAGTATACTGACTGCAGATGTGCCACCCAGGCATGTGGCTGGTGCTGCTCGTAGGAGGACCTCTGGCAGACATGCACCTGCAGGACATAGCGCAGCAGCTGGGATCACCAGACGCATGTTCCAGACTGTAATGACAGCACAGGCATGTGCCAAACGGCAGAACAGAGAAGGGCAGAGGCTGCAGAGGGCTGCTATCAGTACCCTAAACAACAACATCCAGGCATTGGCAGGTGCTTAACAGCAGCTTGCTAATGTTCTGGACAGGCGATTGGGTGACATGGTCAGAATCCTCGACCGTGGCATGGCAATCCGTGAGCATGAGCTGTCTGTGCTGGAACATCTGGTAGGGGTGTGGCATATGACACATGGGCATAGGCCAGCTACACCACCTAGTGCAGGTCAACGTGAGCGTGCCACCTCACATGGCCACTCCCATAGTGCCGGTAGCAGTAGCAGTGCAGCTGGTGCTGCGATGTCCACATCACGTCACAGCAGGCCACGTGGACGTGGCCCTGGACATTCCCAGTGGGGTCACGGTTCCAGTGGCCATGTGTCGTTGGACAGTAGCCATTCTGTACCTCTGACTGGTAGTGCCCGTGCAACCCCTGGCAGGCACAGGACACATGGCCGTGTCTGGTCACAGTGAGCTGTACAACCTGGAGCTGTCCATAGTACCCTTGTGTAGGCCTCACAAATGACAGAACTATGTGCACACATACACACACACAGCAAACACAACTGTAGGGCTCCACAACACCCACATGCATACGGAACAGACATGTCCATTCAAATCACTGGCCCTTACCCGCACACGTGATGTCATCCATTGGAGCAGCCTATGCCCCTGGCAAACAGTATCACCCTGTGCATATGATGAAGCCTGTGCCACATCCCTGTCATCCACACCATCGGTGCAGGGAAATGCTCATATGGTCTGATGCACAGGGTGAACAGAATAGTGAGAGGTGTATCTAACATTACTTGTGTATGCATATTGCGGGATGTGTATGTTGTATTGGTCGTGTGTGAATACTGAGATGTGACAGGTGTATCTAACATTACTTGTGTATGCATATTGAGGGATGTGTATGTTGCATTGGATGTGTGTGAATACTGAGAGATGTGTATGTGACATCAGTGGTGTACTGTCAACATGCACCAGTCATACCATGTAGTCCAGGTGCAGCATGCATTGTGATATGTTCACAGTATGTGTCTCATTGACAACAGTAACAGCATGTTGGTAATGCCCTGGTTCCCTCCTATGGTGTACTGGTATGTGCCTACAGGTAGCAGTGTTTGCAGTCCCCCATGTGTAACTGTGGAGTACTCACAGGCATGTATGGCAATATCAGCATGCTATACGTACCCTCAACCTGACTGTAGGACAGTCGAACATGACACAGATGTCCGAACATGACACAAATGTCCGCACATATACTGCACCTGAAGCATGTGGTCAGTTGAACAGGCTACAGCGGACAGAGATGTGACATACATACCGGGAAACATTACATGTATGTTGACATGGTGCAGGGGTTATACACAGCCATCAGGCCAATGATGATGTTAGAGGCCACCTGATAGCATGAGGCCACACTGTGTAGCAGTAATACCCTGTCACAGTACAGGAACATGGCCACATTCACGGGGTCTACAGCACTATAACACACCCCATAGTGTTCATGTGTGGACTTTTGCCTATGTGGTCATCATCCTCGCAGTACTTTGCACCCAAACGATGTGGCACAGAGAAGGGACATGCACAGGTAGCCAGTATGGCTGGGACCAATGGCATCAACAGGGTAGTAGACTGCATCACCATGAGGGGTTACTGATCCTGTTTCCACAGTGTGGTAGCATACACCCTCACACCAAGCACCAGACAGCCATACATACATACATACACACACTGTGCTGACCAGATATGTGTGTATGGATAGCTGATGTGTGTGATGCACCACACCTGCCGACCTCATGCTTTCCACACTGCAGTATGTACAGATCTCTACAACGGTGTACAGGGATGTGTTACATCTGGGACGTAGTCCCCACCATATGTGGCATGTGTGGTCACTCAAGCGGACACACATGGCAGTGCTGGGAATGATACACCTGCCATATGATGATCCGTGTGATAGACATGCAGCGGTACTGTCCGCATTATGTGTACCAATGCTATGTCTTGCAATTGTGTGGCTATGTGCACACGGGAGGATGTCAGTGATACAGGTGTCACATGACATACAGTTGGTTACACCTGACTGCTGTGCATGCGTTAAGTCATCACCATCAAGTAACAGTGACATAATGTACTGTTTGCACATGGCATGGTAGGGTGGCATGTGACACACCTGTGAGCCATCCCTGGCACACATACATCTACACAGGTGGATCACCACTTTATGTACACAGATCCCTCCATACGTCATGTACAACCAACTGTACTGTCTGTATGTCACCATATACAGGTGTCAATGATGGGGCTGCATTGTGACTGCATGTTGTAGTTAGGCACAGCTGTGTTACAGACATCAGCCACTGCACACGCATGGTTGCTGCATGCACAGTACAGATTGTACATGTGCGTTGGTCCTACATGTGTCCCCTTTAGCCATGTTTGTATGCATTGCTATTGGTGGACATGTGTGTTGACATACATGTCACATGGACTGTGGTATGATATCATGGGTGTCATGGGTGACTACTACAGTGGAATGTGTCCTCGGTCAACATTGCTACCTCCTGTACTGTGAGCATTCAACAGACATGGACCCACCTTCCATTTGCATGCATATGATTGCTTAGGCCACTGTTCTGCACGGGGGACAGCAAAGGCTTAGCTATGTACATATGTGTTGTGTGTGTGGTTCATGCACACATCCACTACAATCACATGTTTGACATATCCAAACTTGTGTGTTCGTTGGTGTACAGCAACACTCATCTGTCACAGCTGTGTAAGACCCGGGGCCCTTGGTATGACTTGAGCTGAACTGGTCATGTATAGTGGTATACTTGCAATGCATAACACCTGTTGGAACCCTGTCAGTACATGTGTACCCTGCACAGTAGCTGTAGACCTCTGTACAGTCCACTGGTCATGTGTCACATGGTGTTGTGGTAATGTATGGCTGTGTACTGCTGCAGCAATGACATGGTGATGTCTCAATGGCTACAGAGTAGACTGCGGTGTGTACATCTGGGATCTGCACCTATGACAGCTGTGATGGCAGCTGAGTGTGTACTGGTCACTGCATGTGTGTGACCGCTCTGTGCGTGGGGACAGTTATACCTTACTGTGCCCTTCCGTGTCTAGACTCCATCTGCATACATGATGGCCCTTTGCAACTGCTAAGTGTGTGAGCATGCCCAGTACGCTGTTATGTAGATGGACACACATGACAGTCCCAACTGAGCCCTTACGAGTTGAGACTCTGTCCACATGCAAGATGGTACTTTGCAACTGCTGTGTGAGCATGCTCAGTACGCCATTGTGTAGATCAACACACAGTACAGTCCGAACGGATGTGTATTCTCGTGGTGCACCATAAATCTTACGTTGCCATGATCACACCACTGCCATGTGTTTGTCTACGTGTACCGTGGGACAGTTATATGTCTGTATGCTTTCAGACTGATCACTCTCTATACAATCCCTGTTGGCGTCCTTGTCAGTGCGGATGATGACACACTCCTAGAAGTATGCCTCTGGGACAGCTGTGTTTAGTAATCTCGGTAGTGCGTTCTGTAAATGCATCATGCTCTAGTGTGTTAGGGTAGTTAGGTGTATGTTCGACTCCCAGCCCTGCCAAGTGTGTGTGTGTGTGTGTGTGTGTGTGTGTGTGTGTGTGTGTGTTTGCGCGCATGCTCCCGTCCGCCTGGGGACTCAGTCTTGCTTTTAGATGCCTCACACCACAGCAGTTTCCTACCAACGTCTTTGCCTTTGCGGATGATGACACGCACCTAGATGTCTGCCTCTGGGACTGCTGTGCTTAGTAATCTCAGTAGCGTGTTCTGTAAATGCGTCATGCTGTAGTGTGTTAGGGTAGTTAGATGTATGTTCGACTCCCAGCCCTGCCAAGTGTGTGTGTGTGTGTGTGTGTGTGTGTGTGTGTGTGTGTGTGTGTGTTTGCGCGCATGCTCCCATCTGCCTGGGGCCTCAGTCTTGCTTTTAGACGACTCACACCACAGCAGTTTCCTACCAACGTCTTTGCCTTTGCGGATGATGACACACACCTAGATGTCTACCTCTGGGACTGCTGTGCTTAGTAATCTCGGTAGCGCATTCTGTAAATGCGCCATTCTGTAGTGTGTTAGGGTAGTTAGGTGTATGTTCGACTCCCAGCCCTGCCAAGTGTGTGTGTGTGTGTGTGTGTGTGTGTGTGTGTGTGTGTGTGTGTGTGTGTGTGTGTGTGTGTGTGTGTGTGTGTGTGTTTGTGCGCATGCTCCCGTCCACCCGGGGACTCAGTCTTGCTTTTAGACACCTCACACCACAGCAGTTTCCTACCGACATCTTTGCCTTTGCGGATGATGACACGCACCTAGATGTCTACCTCTGGGACTGCTGTGCTTAGTAATCTCGGTAGCGCGTTCTGTAAATGCGTCATGCTGTAGTGTGTTAGGGTAGTTAGGTGTATGTTCGACTCCCAGCCCTGCCAAGTGTGTGTGTGTGTGTGTGTGTGTGTGTGTTTGCGCGCATGCTCCCATTAGCCTAGGGACTCAGTCTTGCTTTTAGACGCCTCACACCACAGCAGTTTCCTACTGACTTCTTTGCCTTTGTGGATGATGACACATATCTAGATGACTGCCTCTGGGACTGCTGTGCTTAGTAATCTCGGTAGAGCATTCTGTAAATGCGTCATGCTGTAGTGTGTTAGGGTAGTTAGGTGTATGTTCGACTCCCAGCCCTGCCAAGTGTGTGTGTGTGTGTGTGTGTGTGTGTGTGTGTTTGCGCACATGCTCCCGTCCGCCTGGGGACTCAGTCTTGCTTTTAGATGCCTCACACCACAGCAGTTTCCTACCGATGACTTTGCCTTTGCGGATGATGACACGCACCTAGATTTCTGCCTTTGGGACTGCTGTGCTTAGTAATCTCGGTAGCGCGTTCTGTAAATGCGTTATGCTGTAGTGCGTTAGGGTAGTTAGGTGTATGGTTGACTCCCAGCCCTGCCAAGTGTGTGTCTGTGTGTGTGTGTGTGTGTGTGTGTGTGTGTGTGTGTGTGTGTGTGTGTGTTTCCAGCTGCATGACAACAGTAGATTGCTTTTACAGTATTCACTCTCCATAACATCCGTGAGGCGTCTTTGCCTTTGATGCTGCTGTTTGCAGGCTAGACGTGTGCCAGTGTGAATCATGTGATCCACTGATCATGGTAGCGCGTTCTGTAACTGCGTAATGCTGTCGTGTGGTACAGTGCTTACGTTTGTGTTCTGCTCCCAACCCTGCCACATGTGTGTGTGTATGTATCTATCTACATATATGTATGTATATAGCTGTATATATATATGTATATATATGTATATATATATATATATATATATATATATATATATATAATGTATATTGTATATAGATATGTATGTTGGGATTATCACTATTGAATGTGCAGCATTATTTGTACGTGAGCACCTTGGATGTATGTACATCTGCTATGGCTCTGTGATAGTGCACATACTGTGTGCTGTAGTGATCGTGGGTTATACATGTGTAGTGACCGGTTATTGTGTTACTGGGTATTACACGGGCATTGGAAACAATGTTAGTACAGCACCTTTGAATGGTCGTATGCCGATCTCGGCAACAGTCAGCAGTGGTTATTACATTGGAGTGTGAGTATGGCTCATATCCATCTGTAGTAACAGACAATTCTATGCACCTCAGGTTAACATTACAGACTCACGTTTATCCACAGGTTGTGGCACAGATCCCAGGACTGTATGTGTAGACATTAACAGGTGCATGACTGGGTTGTGTTGGATGCATGGAGGGGTGTCCATGGCCAGTAATGGGGATCTCTACAGCCTGGCAGGTACGGTCTGTGACTGTCCCACAACCTCCTGTATATGGCTGACACATGCTGTACCTGTCTATATGCAGACACACAGACTTACCACAAACAGCTATGGCTATCACATACACACTCCCATTGCACCACCATTGGGCCATGCAATAACCGTTGTCCCTCACACACACACACACACCTACGTGTACATTGGATGGCTCAATGATAGCTCTGGAAATGTTAACACCACACCCTGTGCTTATGATGTCACCTGTGCCACTACCTGTGATGTGTAACATTGATGCAGGATCTGACTAACCTGGTGCTGCTGCACATGGTGGCTTTATTCCACTGTATTGATGTTAGCATGCTGTTAACACACAGTGTGTTACTTCCAGGTGTATATCAGCGGGCATGATGCATTGCAGCTCTGACCATCACTGTAGCATAGTTTACAGCACTGTTACTTCTGATGATGTATTCTCCATCCATGTGCTATTTCACTGATGTGTGTAGTATTGGCAGCATGTGTGTCTGTGTGTGCAGTACGTGTGTGATGTGTGTAGTACACATGTATACATGCTTACAAACGCATACATGACATTACACGGGCTTCACCATTCATACACTAGCTTACTCGTTCTTCCACACTCCACACGCGCACACGGGCTAACACGCGCGCACACATGCTTACTCGGGCTTACTGGCGCACACGGGCGGAGACACACTGTGGGCAGGTTTGCAGGTCACATCGGTGGTGTCCATGGCGTACACTGTCAGTCACCTGACATTCCCTAGGATAGCTCATGACACGCCTCTTCCACTGAGTACTGACAGCACACATGTGACACTGCTCCGTTGAGGTTACAGTGTTTTATACATACACACTCCTGTTGTCACCTATCTTCTACTCTAACAGTCCCCTTAACCTACACTACACTGTAGAGGCTTGGCCCATATGGCATGACATGTTGTGATTCACTATCCTCAGCCTCACTTGCCTCACATTGCCTACATATGCTTCGTTACATCTCTGACAGAGTGCTTCCACACATAAGAACCAGTACGCAGTAGCCATGTTGTCTCCAGCTTGCCATTCATCTGCATGGCGTACTAACATCTAACTAAATCTACATTTTGTATGTATATTATACATATGTCTTGTTTTGAAGTGCAGCGCGTTGTCGTGGCGCTGCGCTACGCTTCCACACCAGGGATTGGGGGTGGACAACTACTGGTTTATTGATATCCAATGGACAAAGCCGCCACTGGCCTTGGACTTGGACATTGGCATGCTTCTTCGACTGTATTCATACTGTATTTGCAGCTGTCATTGCTCTGTTTAGCAACGTGCAAAACGTTAGTTGCATAACATCCGGGTACATTTCTGCACATAACTCTGCTCTTGCACGGACAGCTTACTGTTTCATGTATCGCGTAATTACATCATTTGCTTAGCTTACACATACAAATGGGGTATGTTGCAAATCCCATCATTGTCCTTGCAATGTTCGTGTTACGGGCGGTCTTGCACGCCCCTACGGGTGTTTGCTGAATAGCCTGGCAGTCATCTTTCCTTGCTGTACTCTCACTCAATCCATGCACGCCGGAGGCTTCGTGTATCATGGCCTAGGCTTTGCTGTGTGCTGTGTCTAGTTGTGGTGTATGCATGGCTGTGGGTATGTCCCACTGTCATCACTGGTAAAGGTGATGCCCTGTAGGTACTCCATGTAGACTGCTGTGTCATTTGACATGTCAGCACATACCTGCGGCCAATACTGAACTTCCTACTGCAGCGCTTTTCATACCTTCTGAGTTATCTTGCGGTCGATAATGCTGTTTCCTCAGACATGTATCTGTTTCTGATCATACCTATCAACCTCCTAGAGAAAAACATCTGTACAAAGCCTAACATGATGGGGGGACAAATAGGGGAAGATTATACATATTGCTCTTACAAACATAGATAGTTGACAGTATTATCGGTTTTGCATTAGTATGACCTTTCTGAGGGATTTGGGGTCTTAAACTCATACGTTTATCAGTATTTAATTATGTCAGTTCTCAGTTATTTGGCAGACAGGTACAGATTGTAAGAGGAACACACCACACATATGAGGCATACATGTGCACACTCGTACAGTTGCGAGGTATGTTTCTGATACTGGAAATCAATTTTCTTACACCAATACACACAATACATGGCACCATCACAGGCCAGTTGCCATTACATTCCTATTGCAGGACACACCCACCCAGAGGGTTATATTCCTCACACAGGCCGACAGGTGCTTCTCCACACTAAGTATTCTATCATGTACCTTATGTGTACGCCGGTATTTGCACTTTCCGTCAGTGGCAGAGCTCACGTACGAGTATGGGGGACTGGACACTGTATTGGTGACACTGCATGACACCCTGAGGGGCACATGTCTTTTGAGTCTATTAACCTTCCACATTGACTTTCACAGGGCATACGTTGTCATTCACATTTGTGGAAATACATGCTTTTGACTTGTACATGTTTTGTCATTTGTCCTGACGTCTTTCTTCTCACCTGTCCACCTAGTATCACTAGTTCTGTACATTTAATTAGGATGGGTTATCTTCATACCTCTCACCTGTACACATTATGGGTATATGTCCCGAGGTTTGACCTATGATTCTGTTACATTTGTCATGATAATGTGCCTTTCTGGTAGATTGCTGGCAAGGCATGAAGGACTGTGTGGTTAGGTAATCATGACTGACATTTCTATGTCATGATTACTAACTCTCATAACTTTCGTATTCCTGACTACGCAATTATTCTATCAATGTTCTGACTTTGTCTGGGGTATATTTAATATAGTCCCTATTTGTCTTTTGTGTACTATGCCTTAGTCCAGCTGTATTATTCTGACATTTTGGCAGGTATGGTTACCATCTTGGTCGTACGCATGTCCATCCATGATAATCACCTACATGACACTGATATAGGTCCCTACGTTTTCCCCCAATGGCTTACACAATATCTAGTAGATGGGTTGCACCTTTTTGGAGAATATAGGCATGTGCTATACCCACATAAGTATATTGGTCATTCCCATGGGGTGTACCTAATAGATCTTTGCCAACCAACACCTTGGCCCATTTCTGCATACCCATGATTCCCATACCTGACACCCCTCTACAGTACCCATTAGACATGTTTAATGTGAGCGATAATAAAGTGTGAGGACACTTCCGAGCACTCCCCACTCTGCGGATATCAGGTCGTACGTCATACATTCTATCGACCCATGTGTTATTACCCTTGCACCTGCTAACTGTTGCATGTACACCTTTATCGTAGTTGCACTTGTGACTTCTTTAGCGTCAATGACGGTTCGCACTTCATACAGGATCAATTTTTGGGGTCCTGCAAAGGACACCTATATTCATGTTTAACGTGTAGAACTTGCAGGCCCTGTCACACTGGTACTTTCCGGACAATGGTTTGGAAAGCATCGGTGTATTCTCCTTTCATGCATGTCTGTCTGTCTATCCATAATAGCTATACCGTGACCTATTTATGTACATGTGTTATATGTACAGGGATATATGTTTGTTGTGTATATATCTATTCATGTATCATGTGTGTATAGATATATATATGTACATAGATACATATGTCTGTACATTCCTCATCTCATAATTTGCTTTGGTTTATGTCTGTGGATATATGTGTATATATATCTCCATATCATACCTTTCAACTGTACAGATTTCCGCTGCATGTACAGCTGTTTGCCTCTTATTTTTGGTCCGTTTTTCATAACCTTGTGTCTATCTGGGAAGTTAGTGGCATATCATTAAAGACTGACGTTGGTAAATAATGACAAACATTTCAGGTTACGACTTCATACCTTTCAGAGAATCCATGCTAGTGACACACTTGTTATTCTATCCACTTTCTATGTTTGTTAGGGCAATATCTGGGGATTGTCCCTATTTGTACCAGTTGTTGTCATGGCTTTGTCTGGTTTTCGTACTTTACGGGGTTAACAGGTATGAGCCATGTACATAGAATGTGGGGAAAACACCATTCATTTTCTATTCTGTGAGTGGATTACACACGAGCAGGCGCACTTGCATATCCTTATTGTGGGTTACATATGTTTCATAGATAATTGTGCTTACGTGAACTTTCATAATTCTGACCATAACAGTTACATATCTGTATTCCAGTTTACGGGCTGCTGCGAAACACATGTTCACCTTTACATATTTAAATGTGTGTACAGCACGGATGCATTCATTACACTTTCACGTTATATGTGCAGTGGTCGTAGGTCAACCGGGACTGCATTCACGTTGGCCGGATGCCGGAACCACTATTCTATTGGTGTTCTCCCTCATTGATATGCATACCCATAGTACTTAGCTACATCAACATATTCCTCACCACTTCACCTATGACACAGGCATCCATTCTCCTGCTGGGAAATAGGCGGTACTACATATTACACATTCCCTATTGCCTACTGCTGTGGACTCTGGCTGCATTGTTAATCACTCCGAGCATATGCAGAACACCAAGGCATATAGTCCAGCCACATACAGGTCTTTGATTGTCAGGGTGTTCATGTAGTGATCTGGGTTTAGGCTTGTCCACCTAGTGAACGGAACTTCCCTGGCCAAGTTCAAATGTCAGATGAAGCATATGGACAGGGATTATCTCCCTATTTTGAAGATTTACCTGTGTTTATAGACACAGGTGTTTGGGCACCTGTCAGCAGCTTATTCTGTTGGCATTACATATTATGGGTGGGGTTGTTACAGTCCATACTCCACAGAGAGGGGTGTTCCCATTCACATTTGACTATTACCTGTATACAGTTATACGGGGATTATTATTTTGGACATGAAGTGACTACAGGTATGCAGTTGTACATTACACAAGTGTGAATGGTTGTTACTGTAAATATGTATGGACCATACCTCTCAACCTCTTAGAGCACCAAACCTGCGCAAAACCTACACGATGGGGGGACAAGTAGTGACACATTTTAACGATTGCTCTTACAAGCTTAGAACGTTGATAGAATACTAGGTTTTGCATCAGCATGACTTTTCTGCAGGTTGTGGAGTCTTAAACTCAGGATATTTCTCATTATTTAGTGACGTCAATCCTCAGCTATTTACCACACTGGTGCAGATTGTCGGAGGCACACACCAACACTATGGGGCGAACCTGTGGTCATTCTTACGGTTGCCACCTTTTCAAATGCCCAAAGTGGGACATGTTCTGTAGAGATGTCAGATTTTCCAGGACAAAACATACCTACAGCCATGCATAGTACATAACTTTAACCTTTTTTGTACATATAATAGCTTATTCTAGTAACATTTGAATTGCTTATGCTACTTCACGTAACGTATAGAAGTTTCATATATAAGATTTATGCGACTATTAAAGAAACTTAGGAAATAACTTTGTCCTAAACTCTTAGGACATTTGCTATGTCTTGTTTTTATTCACAGGACACAACTGCCTACAGAGGGACTGTTACTCGCAAAGTGGGACAGGTGGTGACCCTAGTCATTCTGCGAATATCGGGACAGTTGAGTGGTATCGCATGGACCTTTGTAATACGCTGTTGTGTTCTGGCACAGCAGTAGCTCAGCATTACAGACTGCAGTCGGAACGTGCTGACAGACAGTTGGGTTTCAGACTTCATACTCCAGACATTAATGCCAATGTGCAAACTGTTATTCTATCAAATGTTTCCAAGAGCTATCGTTACAGATTGTCCCTGTTTTTGGACCTTTGGCAGTAGCTCAGCATTACAGACTGCAGTCGGAATGTGCTGACAGACAGTTGGGTTTCAGACTTCATACTCCAGAAATTAATGCCAATGTGCAAACTGTTATTCTATCAAATGTTTCTAAGAGCTATCTTTACAGATTGTCCCTGTTGTTGGACCTTTGTCTCACTTATATTCACGGCTCTGTCTAGATATCTTGCTCACACAGGTTGACAGGTATGATCGGTCATGACTGCACACAGTCAGTGTCCCTCATACTTGATCAGGGTTGACCTGTTTAAGTCAGTGTCTTCCTCACCATCCTGCCCTTTTCCACTTTGCAAATGTGTGCATTATATTCTCTCTCCTATTCGTGTCTGGACACATGCGTCACGGGAAGGTATTTTATCCTGGGTGGTAGGTTATGCATGCCCATTTAGGGCTGGACAGTGTCATGGACCTCCACTGCATGTTCTGACTTGTGTCCAGATATCTACTGGATTGGACATCTTGTCGTCATACCCATTCTACTATTTACACAAGTTGGTCATCCCATGAGGGATATCCCAAAAATTTGGACTAGACCAAAACAAGTTAGATAACGAAGATTTTTGTGGCTTCACAAAAATGTGCAGG